>NW_024412417.1:7974634-8021549 GCF_014898765.1 Herpailurus yagouaroundi
TTCTATTCTATTCTATTCTATTCTATTCTATTCTATTCTATTCTATTATTATATATGGTATATATTACTAGGTGACCTAAAACATATACCAAATGTATCTGAAAATTAGCTTTGACTTACACAGGATATCTTGTTATATGTGTTTGTGTACATAACTGTGAAATATTATCAATATGAAGTCCTAAAGGATATACAGCAAAAACGTCAACAGTCTAGTGGTGGGATTACAGTGGATTTGTATCGTCTTCTTTTATCTTAATGTATGTATTCTAAATTTTTTTTACAATGATCATGTATTTCTTGTGAACCATTAAACAACAGGGGTAATTTTTTAAAGGTGCTCTTAAAAAAATAATACCATTTTGAACAACCACTCAGAAGTATCTATTTGTTCAACTCCAGTCAGTTTATAGTGATAGCTATCACATTGGTGCTTGATTCCAGGGCCATCAACTAAGGGCCTTTTTTTTTTTTTTTTTTTTTTTTTTTTACAAGAGAAAGCTTTCCAGAGAGGCTTCACGAAGCATTTGTGAAAGCAGTTGGGCATTATTGTAGGATTATAAGGGGGTGCTTTATGAGCTGGAATGTTTGTAGTGTGATGCAAGTGGCCAGAGTCATGGTCAAGACACTTGCTTAAGGTCTGGGAGATGAAATGTAATACGATTGCATGCAGAGAACAAATACAAACTCCAGAAAGATTGGGAGGTGGGGTAAAAGAGATAAGGGCAGATTCCAAGTTCCTGTAGAAAAAGAGGAGAAACTTGGCACCGACCATAGGTTGACTCCTTCCAGTTTCTGTTCAGTTTTTCCCCAATATGACTGCACTTCCCACTTTCTCTGGTGCCCCGTGGGCTGCCCCCCTCCTTCAGATCCACCCAGCCTTGATCTGGGAGCTACCTCCATGTTCATGAAGGCATTCTGCCACCATTTGGTCCAGTCTCAACCCCACCAGCCTCCTCAGAGACGGGGCATGCCAAAGTTCTTTTGCAAGTATGTAGTGAGATTTTGAGTCACACTCTTGCTTAAGAGGATATTCTATGCATTTTCAGACATATGACTAACTGGGCAAAAAGTTTAAAAAATATAATTCGGAGTAACACAGTGTTCAGCAGGAGAGTTGTTCTTTGCTTTTCATGTTGTTTGGGGGGAGAAGGAGGGGTATAGGATTAGCCTGAAGTATGGAATACCATCAAGAGACAGATAGACAGAGAATCAAAGTCCCCGAATAGCCTTTAATTCCATGTTGCTGTTTTTCCTGGTCTGGTTTCAGAAATCCTCTGACAGTTGGACTATTTGCTATTTAGTCATTCTACTGTAATCATTTTACTGACAATCAACAGGCATTGCCTAATTTCACACTCAAATTAATAAAAAAAAAGACCAAAGTAGACTACAATGTCAAATCTACATTTAATTTCATGGGATTTTTTGAACATTTCTGAAATAACACATAAGTAGTAACAGCGGCAAATATACAAGACTGGGAGATATTTAAGTATGTTCGAGTTTTAGCCAAAACAACTTGCAATAACTAGATCTAAAAAAAAAAACACATCTAATTGGAGGCTTTTACATTAGGTTCTGAAACACATTTTTTGGTCCCCTTGTGCCTTGTTTCCAAGATGGTAGCACCTGGAAAAACATGAAGCTTGATTTTCGTAATAGATATGAGCTCAGATAGTAAGGACTGCATTACACCAGTTCCTTTGAAACGGGTGGCAGTTATTGCTGGAGTCCAAGTGGCTGAATCGCATGCTTGGAAATAGGAGTATATTCATCTGTTTGTGAAAATCACCAGGCATAGACCGTTTCCACCCAACACACCGTAGAAACTCGCAAGCCTCCTGTTACCAGCAAGAATTGAAGCCAAAACTCAGCAAGAGCAATGCCAGATGATTGCTGCTGTTTTCCTTATGCCTTTATTTTGAATGCTGGACCTTGCGTTACTATACATTCTTTCCTAAGTGAGAACCTTCTGCCAGACCAACGACAGTGTCCTCTGTGAGGCAGTGGCAATTTTCACCAAATCTCTGACCAAAAAAAGTGTCCAGTGTGTGTTCACTTTCATCATGACATGATTAATTACCCCAGGAAACTTCATTTCATTCTGCTTGCTAAAATGAGAGTAATTAGAGCAGCCTTTGACCCTTTCTTCTCTACCCCTCATAGTTTACAGCGAGTTGTGAAATGTGATAAGTTAGTTCTTAAATATATACTTTTATGCCAAGAACAAGTGTCTCCTGTTTGACTTACTGTTCCCCCACAGGAACATGGTATTGTTTATTTGAGAATTGGACATCCAGCATTTTTGTCCGATGAAATTGAGAAGTGTCCTCCAGATGACACAATTGCCCTGTCAATAGAGTTCACACTTTGTCCCTTATCTTAATATCTGTAGTAATAACTGGACCTTTAGCTCCATGCGGAAGGTACGGTTTTCATTCCTACTTTGAACTAAAATTACAGCAGGGCTAGAAACATGGTCAGGGGCCATAACAATAAAACACACAAGCACTCAAAGGATTCCATTTGGAAGTCAAGTACCAAATTTTTCAGGTGTTTTGAAACATAACCTTTGATACATTTGGGGTAGCATTGTGGGCTAAATGAAAGTCATCATGAATTAACCCAAAAGTATAAGTTTTCTGACTTTTATTAATATGCATTTTATACCAGATTATAGAGGCAATTTTTATGTACTGTAGAAAATCTGTGAAACAAAGAAATGCATAAAGAAGAAAATTAAATCTTTTAACTCATATCTATAGAGATAACTGCTTCTGAAATTTCAGTATATTTCTTTCCAGTCTAGTTTTATACAATTATATAAATATATATTTCACAAAAAAACTGATCCAAAGCTCAGGTCATGATCTCACAGTTCATGAGTTTGAGGCCCGCATTGGGCTCTGTTGTCAGCACAGAGCCTGCTTAGGATCCTCTGTCCTCCTCTCTCTGCCCCTCCCCCACTCTCTCTCTGTCTCAAAAATAAATAAGCATTAAAAATATTTAAGAAGAAAACAAAACAAAAAACAGCATCATGTGGTCACCATGTGGTCACCAAGACCCTTCCTTGTAAGAGATACAAGTACAAGTAAGTGTGAATTCATTGACTCCCATAACAAAGAGCTCCCCTTAGGTACTCCTTTCTCTCCAGGTTTCAGCTATTGCCTTGAGGTCTCAATCCCTCTCTCCTCTTTCTTCCCTCCTTCTCCCCTTCCCATGCCCCCTTTTTTCTCTTTCTTTCTCCTTCCCTCCTCTTCCTTTTCTTTCCTCCCTCTCTCTTCCCTCCCCCTCTTTCTCCCTTCCTTCCTCTCTTTCTCACTGTCTCTCTCCCTCACTTCTTCTTTTCCTCTCTCTCTCCCTTTCCTCCCTCCTCCCTCTTCCTTTTTTCAACTCTATTTACTGTGGCTTGGCTTCTACCCAAGGAGGCAAGCAAGCAAGCAAACTCTTTATGTGGAAGCAAGATACTACTAATACCTTCAGGCTTATACCCGCTTACAGATTGGGATCAGAGAGAAAGAGAAAATACCTTTCTTATGGTCCCACAAGACCCATGGAAGTCTCTAATTGACCTCACAACCAGTCACATGCACATCTCTGAACCAAACTGATATCTGGAGGATGGCGTGCACTGATTGGCCAAGCCTAGACTACATCAGGTTCACTTGCAAGCGGTCAGCTACACGGGATGGGGCCCTGGGCAGGATGTTGAGAGAAGATCTATCCTCTCTCTCTACTGCTTTTCTTTCCTGTGTTTAAAATTTGCCCAGTTCAGCAGTGTGATTCAAATCTTGCCTTTTTTTGTGCCATCTTCAGATAAATGTACTCAATACTTTTGTGAACAGTGCACTAAAACCAACAAAATTGTTTCCCCTGAACTTAAAAAAATTAATTCCAGAGTCCTTTCATGAAAAAAAAACATCTATCTTTGCATTTTCAAACCTTAAGACTGTCCTTAAGATTATCAGTCAATATATATATATATATATGAGATTGAATGGAAGATAATGATAGAATGGCTTTGAGGGAGAGTCAACACCAGAATTACAGGTGTGCTTTTTTAGTGCCACCCCCACCACTGCTGCTGATTCACTACAGTGCTATTCTTCCCCAGAAAAGGAAGTTAATACAAACTTCACCCATGGTTTTCAGAGAGTGCACATCTTGGACTCTCGGTTATCAAAAGTGTGCACAATACAGTGCCTTCCCCAGTCTTATTAGTCCTGAGCAATTTTTTTCTTACTCCTCTCTGGGCATTTTTTTCTGCTGTGTTTTGACCAAGACTGGCTGACAAAAGGCACATGTGGGATGGTTTTGGAGATGCTAGATGATATCTTAATGCAAGTGAAAGTACAAGTTCTACAGCAGGCTGAAGTACCCTCAAGGAAATAGTCATGGACACAGGAACTCAAGCTCAGCAGGGTTTGAGGGAAGTCCTTTGACCTTGTAAAGTTCATCTTCATGATGCAGCCTGAGAATACTGGCCAACAGTTGTAAAAAAGCCAGCTGGAGAACAGCACTGTTGGTGGCATGTCATGGCTTCAGGGCTTCAAAGAAAACAGAAGAGGAATCACCAGTGTCTCATGTGGGGAAAACTTCCTCACAGAGACTGACCCTGCTACACTAGCCCCAGAGAACTCCAGTCCATGTAGCACTTCCATCTTCAGGAGTGAATGCTCAAGACTAAACTATATACATCTTAGATGACCGAGAAGCTCATTATTAACCACTGAGCATAAAAGAACCCATACAATTGATTCCTCTGTGGATAAGTTTTCTGAAGTATTCCGGACAACTAGTAGTCTTTTGGGGCTACCCAAATAGAATACATTTGTGGTCATCTGGACAGGAGGAAGTAACCTTGATTGTGTTAGCTTTTCATGAAGTCTGGAATGTGCAGCTATCATAGCACTTACTACCCTCTGCTGGAATTGTCTGTCTCCTTCCCTGTCTTCCTCACTGGACTCTGAGTCATTCCAGGGCTGGGGTGAAGTCTTATCAATCTTTGGATTCCTATGATTTAGAGGAATGCCCTGTAGGTAGTAAATGTTTAATAAATATTTCTTGGGTGAGTGAATAAATGCTCAGGATGGAAATCTGGGAGTCATTTTTGATTCCCCTTTCTTCCTCATCCTCATCAACCCACCACCACATTCTCTGGAAGGAAAAATAGCTCTTTAGTCTGCCCACTTTTCTCCTTCCCCAGACTATGCAACTACCTCAGAAATCCTTCCCTGCTTCCCCTGTTGCAGAGCACCAATTTATTTTTCGTAAAAAAATAAAGAATTTTCAAAAATATTAAATACCTCTACTGGCTTTTCATCTTATCCAGAGTAAAAATCCAGAAGACAGCTGCCGACCTCTCCAGGTGTATCTCTTTCTTCTTTCTCACTTCCTCCTTCTGCTGAGATGTGTTGGGCTTTTTTCCATTTCTATAGCTCACTAGGATCTACTCTGTCTCCATTATTGTGTAAAGGCTGTTTCTCTGATGCCCTTCCCCACACCTCCCTCCTGCCATCTCTTGCTCAGTCTGCAGGTTTCAGCCTAAAAGTCACTCCCCCAGAGAAGCCTTCCTTACCATCCCTGTTTAAGGTAGACTGGCCTGCTGGCCCCTGTCCTGGCACTATCCTTCTCCTTCATAGTACTTATCAAAAGTTGTAGAAAAGTTGTAGTTATATAACTTGTTAATTTACTTATTATGCATCTCTCTTTTGCACTGCTGGCTTTTCCTTGAGTGCAAGAGTCACATCCATTTAGCAACTACATTGGACATCTTGCTTACCACCTCACAACCTCTCAGCCTCAGCTCATGGCTCTGGCAGAGTTCCACAAGGTTTCAAACTGCTCTCCGTTGACAGTGCACACCTCAAGCCTGCACCAAACACCTCTGTTTCCTGTCCGAGGGCTTCTCTTGCTCCCCTGTGTGGGGCACTGCCAGAGCCCAGTTGACATTCACGCATGTGCAGCCCAGAAGTGTGAAAGTGTTCATGCTCTGTGGGGTAACTCTCAACCAAAGCAGGCCAGGAGCCAAGCAAGGATAAATTCTTCTCCCTGTAGTCCCTCTATACACTCCTCAGAAGGTGCCAACAAGACTCGGCACCAGCCACGTGCACTGGTGACCAGCTCCATAATGTAGTCTTACATTGGTTTTCCTCTTCCCTGTTTTCACTTTTCCTGGTGCCTCACTTATGCTCTCTAACATCACTTCCAAACAAGCCATCCACATGCAAGCCTTAGTCTTGGTCTCAGTTGTAGGGGAAGCCAGGCTAAGACAACTACCATGTACCAACTACCTGGCACAGTACCTGGTAAGGTCAGTTATTCAATAAAAATTTTTAAGCCAAGTACAAATAAATGAAAATTACTGAAAAACTAAAAGATAAGAGAAGCACGAAATAAAGCCATTAATACAATTTAGTATAAGAAAATTCAGCATTGCTGGCATGTCTGGGTGGCTCAGTTGGTTGAGTGTCCAACTCTTGGTTTCAGCACTGGTCATCATCCCAGGGTCATTGGATCAAGCCCTGCATCAGGCTCAGCACTGAGCATAGAGCCTGCTTAAGATTCTCTCTCTACCTCTGCCCCTCTCTCCTGCTTATGCTCACACATTCTCTCTTTCTCTAAAAATAAAAGAAAAGAAAGAAAAGAAAATTCAGCATTGCTTAAACTTACCAACTCAGCAGAGACTTTCATCACACATGTGCTTTCTTTTTAAGCAGGTGAATCCCCACCAATACCTATCTATTTGATCCTTCCTCCTCCAGCCTGACATAGCTTGGTTTTTGAAATGAGAGTGAGTTTTGGAATTAGACCTAACTGGGTCTGAATCTCCACATCTTTCTACCGCCATGACCTTACCAAGTTCTTCAAGGTCCAGTTTGCCTATCTGTAAAGTGGGAATGTGAACATTGCTTAGAGAATTGTTAGGAAGATTTAAAAATAGGTCCTCAAAAATATTGATTTTCCCCCAAAACATCTACCCTCATTTTCCTTCCCTCTCCAGTGAAACATATACCTTGTATTTGGGAATTCGTTGTTAAACTTGTGGCCCATTGCTCTGAGCTGAAAGCTTGGTGCAAGAATCTTCTGGTTAAATTTGTTTATCTTCACAGTCCCTGCACTTACAATATATGTCAGTAGACTCACCATTTGAAAGAAAATCTTCCTCAGGTAAAGACCCTTACAGTTACACAAAAAGACTTTCAAAGGCATCATGGCCCTAGGGGCCTTCCCCTAGGGACAGCACAGTGTGTCATAGGCCCCAATGAGTGGTGTATGTGAAGACAGTGTTCTGTGAGCCTGCAGCTCTCCACCCATCTCCAGCCATTTGTGCCTTTTGTCTGCTTGTGCTCTCAAAGGTCAGACCCTTATGAAAAATACTTGCTCTATTAATCATCTTGGAAGACTGCTCCAGACACATTTTCAGAAGGGATGCAGTAAGTTTTGTCTGCACAGTGCACCCTGGGAAAAGAGTTTCCCTTCCGAAAAGCAATCTTGCCTTCAGCCAAGTCTTTTCTGGGTTTTTTTCTTACTTTTTTTTTAAGCGTACAATTCAATGCTTTTTTTTTTCCAGGTTTTTTTTTTTTAAGCAGTGAAATTATTGCATGTTCTGAAGGTGTTGGGAGGCACGGCCACCCCTTTGGCATAGGCATGTTTGTATTCTCAGGAGATATGTGCCCAATTAGTGGGTTTCGCATGACTGCTGGTGTTGGCAAATGATCTATACCCAGCTGGTGCTCTGTATTTTGGGAAACAGTGGAAGGTTTAACCATTATTTGACAAGGACTCATTCAGTCAGAGACAGAATAGTATAATGGAGAGCTAAATGAAAGATGACCCAGTGATTAGACTGGCTCACAATCAGGGTAATAATTTTTATACTCCCAATTAGACCACAGAAATCAACAGAATGGGACTGATTCCCCCACTGCATTTGCCTATGATGGGGGGTGGGGCAGGATATCTGATACTCTCCTCTCACTTCCTCATCTGGACTTCATAGCTTTTGGATCTTCTAACATGATAGGGGCATTTTCACTCACCAGTTGTATGTAAGCCCATCTCACCTGCTTGTGTCGCCACTCAGTAGGGACTCATTTCACATGTGCAATGATGAAACAAGCAAAGAAGGTAAAAATTCCAGAGCTTGCTTCTGTCTCATGTAGAGTTTTTGTCTTTTGCCTTTTCCACGTGAGTCTTCCTAGTCCTCACACGATCTAATAATCCCATTTCTCACAGCCAACTCTTGACAACCATGAGAAAAAAAAGCCTTAACCAATGTGTTGCTCATTCATTAATATTCCTGTCTTGTAAGGGTAAGGCCTTACGTTTTTGCAAAATCATATATCTGTTATATTTCAGATATCATTTTAACAAATATGTGTACTGAATGAAAGCAGGATTTATTTTTATAGAAATTCTCACTTGGGATGAGAAATAAGTAATAAACAACATCCCACTGGGAGAGACCCCTGCAAAACAGCATGCCTAAAGAGGTAGGCTGGTATGTTCACGGAAAATATTTAACACCCTGGACTGTTTCCCAGTGGGATCAAACCAGACAAGAACAATGCAGTCTGCTTAGGAGACTGTCTGGGGATCTTTGTGAATGGCATCTACAGTAGATAGATATATCCTCCCCCTCAGATTCCTGCTTCTGTGTATATGCAGGACTTATAACTGAGTCATATTTTTCAAGAATGATTGTGGGTGTCATAGTCAGTGTTTGTGGTCTATAACTTCATAATTAGCTTCTTCCAAAAGTACTCTAGGCACAGCTCAGCTCAGATGGTTTCTTGAATGGCTTAACTCCAGGTCTATTTCAATATGCCTTTTAAATTGTTCATACTCCCTTCTACTACCACTGTCTTGCATAATTCCCTCAATCAGTTAAAAGAGCTTTCAATGAAGTATCATCTTTGAACAAAAAGACTAAGGTCTAGGAAGTGGTCTAACCAACTTGTACCTGAAATATTCCAAAAATAGTCCTAACACAGTATTTCCCAGGCCTAACCACAGGTGTAATTTGGTAAATCATCAACTAATTCTCAGGCAATAGACAGTGAGCATCTGCTAAGGACCAGGTATTATATTAGGTTCCAGGCAACAGAAATACAAAAGAGAACAAATCTTCACCTGGCTCCAGAGGAGATCTCAGAGCACAAATGTCAACAATATTTTGCCATTGCAATCACACCTGAGGAACTATCTCAAGTAAGAACTGAAGAAAGCACCATAGGAAAGCTGGTCTCCGAGAAGGAAGAAGAGTTGGTCTATTAGAAAAGAGAGGACAAGATGGGCAAAAGCATGGAAGTGCAAAAAATCATGGCACATACAGAGGAGTGGTATGCCTATAGAGTGAATCAAGGGTGGGCCAGGGCACAAAATGAATTTCTGTGTCAGGCAGCTGCAAAAAACAGATACTTTCTGAACTAGATAAATCAGGGGAGATTTATTATAAAGAGGTAGGATATTTCACTACGCTCTAGGGGAAGAGGTCTAAGTAGGCTTATGAACAGGAACACTATCAGGAACTACAGCTAGAACACCCTCTCCACCTATCTTTCTCTTTCTGGGCCATGAGGTGACTTATTTCTGCAGTTCAGGTCATTTATACACAGCTCTGAATTGATCATTCATTCACCTGTTTAACAGGAATGGGTGTGCTCATCCTGTGTGCTCAGTGTACTCCAATATGGTAGGATATAGACCAGGGCTGGCTTCATGGGCACAGACCCATGCAATCAAATGGCCCCACATTTGGTTTCATGCACTGCTGTGGCCATCTTGCAATTCTAAGTATTTTCACTGAACTTACATTTTGTAAGTAAAGTCCAGTCAGATGATGAAACATTCTCATGAGTAAAAGAGATACCCACAGTTCTTTGCCTTCCCATTTACATATAGCATTTTGTCTGCCCCCGTGGCCCACAGTGCAAGGGTATCCAGAGAGACTCAAAAAAGTACAAGGAAAGTATGTTACTGGCCCTACTGAGTATGGTGGGAAGGAGGGAGGTGCTGACATACTAGAAGCTATGCTCTTTGTTCTAGCCAGAGTAAGGACCAATAAAATCCTTTTATTATTACATTAGTTTCAGGTGTACAATATAATGATTCACCATTTCTATACATTACTCAGTGCTTATTACTCAGTACTCTTAATCCCCTTTATCTATTTCACCCTTACCCCCACCCACCTCCCCTCTGGCACCGCCAGTTTCTTCTTTGTATTTAAGACTCTGGTGTGTTTTTTTTTTTTCCTTTGTTTTGTTTCTTAAATTCCACATGTGAGTGAAATCATATGGTATTTGTCTTTCTCTGACTTATTTTGCTTAGCATTGTACCCTCTATGTCCACCCATGTTTTTGCAAATGGCACAATCTCATTCTTTTTTAGTGGCTGAGTATTATTCCATTAAAAAAAAAAATATATATATATATATATTTTTTTTTTTTCACATCTTCCTAACCGTTCATTTGTTGATGGTCACATGCTTTCTCATTCATGTTACTTCTCTGCATTAGCCAACCACTTACTGCTAAAATGATGACATAGAAGGAAAGGAAAATATAGGGCAATGCATAGTTCCTTTCCTTTTCAGTCCTTCCTTACTCATTAGTAAGCTGAATATACAGAGTGTCAGTAGAATGTATCAAAAAGTGAAATAAAGACTGTTGAGTTAGTTTTGTGTAACATTTCCACTGTTCTGGTAAGGATGAAATACATAGGCATGTACAAGCTAAGAAATATGAATTTTGTAAATTTTGTGATACCATATGTGAGTTTATATTTGCATAATTTGCATAAATTCTCTTTTATTTGCATTTAAAACTGCCATTGCACAACATAAAGATGAATGGTAAAATCCATGCTAATAATTTACAATTTCAGTTTTTCTTAACTTAGAATGTCATTAAATAGCAAATAAAAAACAAAATGCTAAGTTGAAAAAGAGACTAAGAAAGAAAAAGTCTTATGCCTTGGTACATTTAACCACACTTATTTCCTGCTTTTTGAACAAAGCACTCTACATATTTATTTTGCCCTGAGCCCCACATATTATGTAGCCAACCCTATTCTGAAGATAGGCAGGTGAACAAAATGGACAAGGTACCTACTGTCATGGAACTTACTTTCTGGGGGAGGGAGAGAAGAGGAGAAGCAGAGAGGAGTGGGAGAGAGAAAGGCAGGCAGGAAGGCAGGAAGGCAGGTGGGAAGGCAGGAAGGAAGGAAAGGAAGGAAGGAAAAGAAAGAAAACCTATCTCATAAGTGTTTGGAGGAAATAAGCAGGATGACATGATTAGCAAGGGGAGGTGATCTACTGTAGCTTGGGTGGCAGAGAAAGCATCTCCAAGGAAGTGTTGTTTCAGCAGAGACCTAAAGCAGCTAATGACTTTGTGGAAGTGAAAATCTTCCTCTTCATACCTAGACTTTGTTCCATGCTTTGAAATCAGCCAGAACAAGCTCGATTTGCTCTCACAGTTTTATAGATGACAGTCAGGTCTTCCTCAGGCTTCTCCACTTCTCTCCACTGTGCCTCTGCTCCTGGATGACCCTCCTCTGGACTTCTTTTCAAAGGAAGTTTCAGAGACTTTTCTTTCAAAGCTACCCATAGACCAGGACAGGTTGAGAATAATATGAAGTGCCCGTATTTCTGCCCAAGAGCCTCAAAGAGCCCAAAAACACAGTCCCTGGAGGAAGAATTCCCTTTTTCCAGTAACTCTTGGGAAAAGACACCTGACCAAACCTCCTGCCTTTGTTAGTCATGCAAAGAAAGTCACATCAGAAGAAAGGGTGACTTGAATGAGCCCAGATGTTTCACTTAAAACCACAGCCAGGCGTAGCATTTAAGCAATTTTTTTTGCAGTCATTTCTTTTTGTGTCATGCAAATGCTCAAAAGTGGCCTAGGGAGACAGCACGTCTTAAAAGATGACAATTGCAAATGGCAGCAAATCGCAAACACGATAATAACTTGTCATGTTTAACACAAAGTTACAGCAAAGGCAAGCTGCTTAGCAATAAGCAGATGTGGACTACAAGGCAGATTGCAGACAGCTCAATGCAGACAGGTCACAAAGCATTTTGGAAAAGCATTATAAAAATACGACCTATGGTAGAACATATACAGTAAATATAATATTTCAAGAAGGATTTAGAAACATGCAAGATTTACTATGTGAGAGTTTTTAAAAAAGAGCAATTGATGTCTCAATCAAAGGAGCTACGAGTTTTGCCAAGTGAAGCAGAATTTGATTATGTAGAGGATTTCAAACTAGCATTTATTTTTTTTCCAAAAAGAATGCTGCACTTGGCAGCAAGCTCCATTCCAGTGCACAGAAGTTAGTAAACTGATGAAATAGCAGGGGACTCTTCTAGAGAGGCTAATTGCTACATCAATTTCTGCCAAGACCATGTGAAAATAAACCCCTCTGTCCTATCGTGCTGTCACTGGAAAGAGATTGGGGTTGACAATTAAAAGCTCAACAAGTAAAAGGTGCACTTAGGCATTTAATTATGATATGCCCTCACTAAATATGTGTTGAATGAATAAAAGGATAAAATCTAAAAGTTGAGGTTGCAGGACAGTGTCCTGCACTAGGTTATTGGAACTCTAAATGTTTTACAACAGCATGAGTATAGATTCTCACACAAGCATGTACAAAGACATGTTTAATTATGTGACATACATGACCTGTTAAGTCCTAACTACATGTCCATAATGATTTTGAGAAGTTTGCTCTACACATGGAAAAGACAAGTTCATTTGCCACTGGGGCATCTGTGATGAAAGGAGGAAGAGGCAGCTTGACACTCAATTGCAGTCAGTAGAACAGGCTGTTGTGCCAGACTGCCATTGCCTCATCTTGCAAAGGCTGAGACCATGACCTATGTGGGCAAGTCCATTGTGTGATGTGATGCAGCAAGTGATTCCAATTGTAACTCTTCTCCAAGCCAGTCCCTACAGACATCGCCAGTTTATGAGATATTTGGAAGCAGTGAAAGCATCATGGGCAGATGCCATTCATTTTTATGCCATCAGATGGGGAAACTTGAATGCGATTTATGGAGTTGCTTCCTCAGATTAGAGACTTTTGGGAGTTGCAAGGCCAAGAAACCCAACTTGTTGGAGTGATTGCTGTTCACATGGTGATTCTTTCTTACAGTTGTGACAAAACATGGAAATACATTGAACTTGAAATTTCAAAGAAAAAAAAAGCAAGGAGCATTACCATACCTTCAGAAGTATGATTACTTATTTTAAAACTGGACAGATACATTTTTTTCTTTTTAAACATTTTCTTTAAAAATTGTTTTAACATTTATTTGTTTTTGAGACAGAGAGAGACAGAGCATGAACAGGGGAGGGGCAGAGAGGGAGGGAGACACAGAATCTGAAACAGGCTCCAGGCTCTCAGCACAGAGCCCGACGCGGGGCTCGAACTCACGGACCGTGAGATCATGACCTGAGCCGAAGTCGGACGCTTAACCGACCAAGCCACCCAGGCGCCCCTGGACAGATACATTTTGAAGAAGTCGATCATCATGCAATAAAATGAAAAGTAGTTACAAAATCTGAAGGATTATGGAACTATTGGTGCAAAGAGAATTGGAACTTCAGAAGCAGATTGTCATTTTTGTTGGATTAGAGTCACAATTTTAAAGAATGAACAAGGGTTTATTCTAAAAGGGCAATACAGTTTAAGAGCCTCTCTTGGACTTAAAAGCAAGTCAGGTCCCAACAACATTTGTTTTCATAGTATATTAACCTCAAAACTGGTATTTCTCCTGCATGTTAAACTCTAGCAAATATTGGATTCCCGTGAATCTGCTAAAATGCATTGTGTTTATTCATGCTTCTGAAAACTCAAGCAGAGGGTCGCTATCAATGCCACAAAACTGTCCTGAATTAGGATGTGTGTCCCAGCTGAGAATTGGAAATGATTCATTATGTCAAATATCAGCATTCTCATCAACATGTTCAAAATGGACCAAAGATATAATTGGGCATATACTGTGTATGCATGCAGGAAAGAAATGGATTAAACTCTTATTATTTGTAGGGACTTTAAAAAATTAGTATTACTGTTTTAAATCTCACATAATTTTGAATAACTAATGAGCTTTATCATTGTTGTTCTTACCTTTACCTCTTAGGATTTCTAATCCTGTAGTTTACTACCAAAGAAAAAAGTGGGTTTTCTAGCTCTAGGCTATAACCTTTGCTAAAAGTGAGCCTTGTATTAGAGTTCACTCCATCCCCTCTGAGCCTACTTTGTGCTCCCTCTGGGCAGGAAGTAAGATCCATCTGTTTATCTTTAGCCTTGCTCTCACTGGCAGACTGGATCACATACTGGCAAAGAGATGGTCTGTCACTTTGAATTTCATGGAGAACTTCACCCCAGTCTCATGAGTCCCATGACCTTCGTGACTCAGACATTTATGGCCTATTCTCTTCCATGCTTTCTGGATCCAGGATACTGGGGAGTGACATAAATGGTCAGTCATTGGCTGGTTCTGAGAAGACTTCCAAGAATAACTGCCACAAAACTTTTAACAAAACTATGAGTTTTAAAGATCTAGAATGTTGTCTGTCAACTGAGGTCTAGAATGGAGACTACAAACTGGTGGTCAAATCATCCAA
Source organism: Herpailurus yagouaroundi (assembly GCF_014898765.1). Classification (NCBI taxonomy): domain Eukaryota; kingdom Metazoa; phylum Chordata; class Mammalia; order Carnivora; family Felidae; genus Herpailurus; species Herpailurus yagouaroundi. Next base: position 7,989,280 of record NW_024412417.1, read on the forward strand.
CAGGCATGTTTTACTTGGCCAAGTTAGTGTTGGCCTGCAGAGTGTTTAAGAAATATTTAATTAGTTCCCAACATTTAAAAATCAGATTTCACGTAAAAATCCAGGTTTCTGGCATCACTTGATTTGGTAGCACAAAGTCTGCATTCCCACCTGGCAATAATGGGCTGTAGCTCTATAGCAGTCACCCCATCTAGGTGGGGCAAGCCCACTCCAGTTTACCATACTTCCTACCACTCCCTACCAGAACTACTTCACTAGTCTCTGTAACATGCCTGGCTCTGGCAGGCTTTGGAGGTTGGGATCTTTAGATATGCCAGTGTGGCTAGCACTTATGGTAAGAACTGTGAGGGAAAACAGAGACAGATTAGCACTTCCTGGGTTATCATCTGGTTAGAGGAAATAAGAATAATAACAATAATAATAAAGCTAATTTATGGATTAATTAAAGTGTTAATTGTGAGGTATCAAGTACGGAAGTGACCCTTGACCTACACATACTCCTAATGTGTGTCGATACACTGGAGTGATGGCTGGGAATATCAGCCCTGCATGAGACCAACTGAAGAATCCAACAGTTTGTCTACTTAAACCATGAAGGTGTCTCTCAGCATGGAGTTCAGAAATTTATCCATGCATTTCTCCACTTATTCCTCTTTTCAATAAGTACCTATGGACTGGTTTGGGAGGCCAGAGAAGTTTACCACCCAGATCTCTCTTCAAGTGAATCTTCATGGACAACAGGTGCAGGTGCTGTTCCTTTGGATCCACTATGGACCCAGCTTCCCCAGGATCAATTTCAGCCACTATCTAAGCATAATGAGGGTTTTGGAACCAGGCCAGTCATGCCCAACATTAGACTTCTCTAATAGGAAACCTTTATGTGGGCCCCCCTCTCAGCCTGGAGAAGACTTTCTCAGAACTTCACTGTGGCCTAAGACTTTTTCTACCCAATCATCCCTCCTTCCTTCCTTCCCTTTCTCCATTCACAGGCATCAGACCTGTGTCACAGTCTGAAAGCTCCCCAGCCTACTCTTGCTTCCTCCCCTTCGTTCTTCATAGGTATTTCCACTCATAAGCTTCTTGTATGCCTAATCCTATCTTGGCTTCTGTCGTCAGAGGACTCAGACTGACACAACTGTCTATTGTGTGTCAGGTACTGTAGTAGGTGCTTGAGACATAGAGTATATAAAACAGGCAGGATACCTTCATTCATAGAGCTTGCATTAAAGTGAAGGTATATACACCACAAGCAAGAGAATAAATAAAACCATAGAAAGGCTAGAGAATGATTTGTAGATTGACCGTGTGCTCCAGAAACGTCTTTCTGAGGAGATGATGCTTAAGCTGACACCTAAATGAGAAGGAGCTCATCAGGTGAAGGTCTTACAGGGGAACAATCCAGGCAGATGGAAGAGCAAGTACAAAAGGTTGGGATAGGAGTGACCTGGCATAGTTGAGAAAAGAAAAGAAAAAGCCAGTGTGGCTGAAAAATAAAGAGGAAAAGATTGGAGATTGGAATGAGCAAGGATGTTGAAGAACTAGCAAAGAGCCTGATTTGGGTTTGTAGGTCACACAATAAGTAATTCAGAGGAGGTCAAGAAGACCATCCTCCGTCTCCAAGGACAGATAGAGTTAGGTCAAGATAGAACTCTGAGGGTTTGTGTCTGCTGATAAATGTTGCTATAAAAAGACAAAGGTTTTCATCATATTATAAATATAAAACTTTTGGATGCACTTGCACTGAGCAGGCTTTATGAACCATCTTGAGAAACTACACAAATATTGCATCTGTACAAAATGCAGGGCTCTGAGCTATAGATTTACACTGTGTGTGTGTGTGTGTGTGTGTGTGTGTGTGTGTGTGTGTGTGTAAAAGAAATCAGTTTGGAAGCTGAGTACCATTCCTGTATGCCTTCAGAATTTAGAGAAGGAAGAGATGACTTTGAACTGGAATAAGTCCAAGAGAATTTCTTGGAAGAGTAAGTTAGCTTATCAAAATCATTGCCTCCTAGGAAAGGGGTAAAAAGCCAGATAGCTTCTTTTGCTAAAACTGGCTGATTTGATTTCCATTCTCAGAAAAGAAGGAGTCAACCAACACCCATTGCAAATATGCCACCACTCCATCTGACTCATTGGCCATTAGCAAACCTATGGGAAGTCCTGAACAAATGAGAAAATACAATTAAATTTGGAGAGGAATTCTTGTGCAATTTATATTCTTTGGATAATAGCTTCAAGAGTTGGCATTTCTGGCCTATAACTACTGTTCTTGGTGTGGACGTTCCTGGGAATCTGTATCTTAACCAGAGGACCTGGCAGGCTATTGTTAGCCTCTGCTCCTGCCACTGCCCAAAGTATAATTTGAGTTTTAAGAGGCTTTGCCTTTTCACCTTGCCTTCATCCCGTCAGGGACAGAACAGTGAGAAACATCTATGATAGCCACCATGACTTTCCTTTGGAAAGTCGCTGGGCAGCTACACACCCTTGGAAAGTCTCCTGAAATAGAACTGCATTATCTGAGGACTGAAAAGGTGCTGGAAAAGCTCACTTTATTATAAGAAAATTGATGAAAGGCCTGGATGGTTTCCCATAGTCTGAGGAGCTCAAAATCTCGATACAGGCCCCAAAATGTCCATCATTCAGCCCTTGCTAAGGCTGTGTCAACATGATGGCAAACAACAGCCTGAGCATGGGAAGAATCCAATCTGTTATCTCATGAGAGAATGCAAGCTATTTGAAATGTGATTTGGATTTTTTAAATTTCTGTCTGAATATTTTTAATTCTTTGTTGATATATAATAAACATACAGAGAATTATACATAAGTGACCAGATCAATCAACTTAAAAAGTGAATATAACTATATAACCAGATCAAGAGCTAGGTATTAGCAGTACCCCAGAAGTCACCCTGTTGCTCCCTTTCTGCAGCGGGAGATCACTCTCCTGGATTCTAATACAGATAATCTAACTTTGCTTGTTTTGTATTTTATATAAATTGAATACCATATGCATTCCTGATCTCAAGGGAAAAAAATTAGCATTTCACCATTGAATACAATATATCATATGATTTACATATCAAATTAAGGAAGTTCCCTTCCCTTTCTAGTTTTCATGAATTTTCATCATGTATAGATGTTGAATTTTGTCAAATACTTTTCTTTTATTCTACAGAGGGGATCTTTTTTCTGCCTTTTTTTCTATTAACATAGTGAATTATATTAGTTGATTTTTCTAATGTTAAGTAAACCTTCCAAAACTAGAATAAAACCTATTGGCCAGAGTAAACCTTGCAAAACTAGAATAAAATCTTTGGCCATATTATTCTTTTTATATATTACTGGCTTAAATTTTCTAACATTTCATTTAAAAGTTTTTGCATTTATGTTTCTGAGTTGTCTGCAACTTTAATAACAAATTTCATTTTTAAAATAGATCTTAACTTGCTATTCAGTTTTTCTTTAATTTTGTCAGTTGTAATAAATAACATTTATTTGAGGAATTTGTATATTTTATTCAAATTACCAAATGTGTTGGGTTAAAGTTTGTCACAATAGGCTCTTATTATCATTTGATGACTGTAGGATCTATGGTAATGTTCTCCATTTTAATGCTGATATTAACAATTATTTTTATTTCCTGGTAAGTTTTGCTAGGGATTTATCAATTTTATAGATCTTTTCAGGGAACTAACTTTTGGTTTTTCTGATTTTCTCTTTCATATGTGTGTGGGTTTTCTAAAAATACCATTGATTTGTCTTTTACTCTTTCTATTTCTGATTTCTATTTACTCTTCTTAAGTTTGATTTGATGAACTCTTTATTCCTCCACTCATTTCTTGAAGATGGAAATATAAATAATTGATTTCATGAGTTTCTTCATTTTTCTCCATTTAGAAGTATAAATTATCCTCCTTCTAAAATAGTGCTTTTATCTACATTTCACAAGTTTTAATGTGTCATGTCTTTATCATCATCCAGTTCAAAACATTTTAATTTTCAGTTTGATTTCTTCTTTGGTTCATGGATTATTTCTAAACCTATTTTTTTTTTAATTTCTAGGTAGTTAAATTTTTTCTAATCCTCTTTCTGTTACTAATTTTTTTCTTGATTCCACTGTGATCTGAGAACATATTCTATGTAATTTAAAATAATATTCATGTTTATTTTATTTTTGAGAGAGTCAGAGCGCAAGCAGGGGAGGGGCAGAGAGAGAGAGGGAGACACAGGATCTGAAGCAGGCTCCAGGCTCTGAGCACAGAGCCCAACAGTGGCTCAAACTTAAAAGCCTTGAGATCATGACCTGAGCCGAAGTCAGATGTTTAACCGACTGAGCCACCCAGCCCTATTCTATGTAATTTTAATCATTTGAAATTTATTGGGGCTTGCTTAATGACCTAATATGTGGTTAATTTGGGTTAGTATTTTAGGTACACTTGCAAAGAATGTTGGTGTAGTGTTTTCCATATTTGTCAAATAATCCAGATTTATTAGTTGGTCAAATAATCCAAGTTTCTTAGTTTATTAGTTATTCAGATTTTTTATATCACGCTCTGTTTTTTTGGTTGCTTGTTCTATCAGCTATTGACTTAAGTGTATTAAAGTCTCCCACTATGATTATGATTTATTTATTTTTCATGTTTTGCCAATTTAAAAAATAATTTTAAGATTTATGGAGTGCAGTCAAATTTAGGGATATGATATCTTTGAAATGGATTGAACCCTTTTTTCTTAGAAAATGCCCTTTTAAGGGGTGCTTGGCTGGCTCGGTGAGAAGAGCATTTGACTCTTGATCTCAGAGTCATGAGTTCAAGCCCCACATTGAGCATAGAGCTTACTTTTAAAAAAATGCCTCTTTAAAATATCCAACAAAATTTTTAAAATAAATTTCAATTTTTTAAAAAAATTTTTTAACGTTTATTTTATTTTTGAGACAGAGAAAGATAGAGCATGAACGGGGGAGGGTCAGAGAGAGGGAGACACAGAATCTGAAATAGGCTCCAGGCTCTGAGCTGTCAGCACAGAGCCCGACGCAGGGCTCGAACTCACGGACCGCGAGATCATGACCTGAGCCAAAGTTGGCCGCTTAACCGACTGAGCCACCCAGGCGCCCCTAAATTTCAATTTTCTATGTATATGCATTCTATACATACCACTATGCACATGGATTGTGATAGAGAAAGATCGAGATCAAGATGGAGATCAATTTACAGATCCTGTTGATTCTGTTTTTCTGGAACTGACTGATATATCAGCATTTTATGCATCCCAAGAAATCAGAAAATATTCTTTGAGGAAAATTAGTCATGTATTTAAAACTTCTAGTTTTTGTTATTCTAGTTTTATGACCACTAAAATCTTCGCTGATTTCTCTTTTTCTCAGCAAAGATTCACTCCTATATATTTTCATGACTCCCTGGCCTTTCAGAGGCAACTCCTAATACTTGTAATGCCCTCTTTGCCTGGTGAATGAATGAGCTTCAAAACTAGGAGTTCAGATTTTTTGTGGCACTTTATTCATCCATACATTCACTTCACAGACACTTCTTGAGCTTCTGTCATGTCACAAAACTGACCTCCCTGCTGTCAAGGAGTTTTTAGTTTCTGTTAGAACAATTAAACCCCAAAACAAGGACCCATGGTTGATGATAAAGTTTTTTACCTATACATATTGAAATGAGATAAAGATAGCAATGTACATGTCTGTATAAAAGAATTAATTTCCCTTTTCTTTAGAAAGACTTCATCCTGAGATTACACTCTTCATATGTTCAGTGCAAAATGTCTTTTCTTGCTTCTCCTACCAGAAATCATGAAGTAGTTTGTAGCAGCTTCAACAATCAGAAAAAAAGAGACATCTTTAACATCATTTTTTAAATGATTTTTTTTTGTAACGTTTGTTTATTTTTGAGACAGAGAGAGACAGAGCATGAACAGGGGAGGGTCAGAGAGAGAGGGAGACACAGAATCTGAAACAGGCTCCAGGCTCTGAGCTGTCAGCCCAGAGCCCGATGCGGGCTTGAACTCACGGACCACGAGATCATGACCTGAGCCGAAGTTGGCCGCTTAACGGACTGAGCCACCCAGGCGCCCCAACATCATTTTTTTAAAGTCACAGAGAGCTGCAGAAGTGACGACTAGATGAACTAAAATTCAAAACAGTAGAGAAAATTTCCTAGAAGGCCCGTTGATTGTGGGTATGAACTCATAATTGGTCTTCACCTGGGAGCAAGTCATGAAAACATATGGAGGATTTAGATATTGTGAATATGTCTGTACATTTTTAGCACAGGCTGAGTGTAGGAGAGCAATGGGAGATGAGGCTACAAAAGGGACAGATGTGGTAGGGGAGGTGCAGATGCCAAATTCATTCATCTGCTATGAGATGTATCCTATGGCAAAAGGGAGCCATTGAGAAATTCTCAATAACTAAGTGATACCACTACCATTTACCCCCATTGTGTCTGATAGGTTATTTAAGTTATTAATATACTCTTTTCTTCCAGCTTACTGGGGTATGCATCTCTTTCTAAATTTACTTTCTGTTGGTGGGAATGCAAATTGGTGCAGCGGCTCTGGAAAGCAGTGTGGAGGTTCCTCAGAAAATTAAAAATAGACCTACCCTATGACCCAGCAATGGCACTGCTAGGAATTTATCCAAGGGATACAGGAGTACTGATGCATAGGGGCACTTGTACCCCAGTGTTTATAGCAGCACTCTTAACAATAGCCAAATTATGGAAAGAGCCTAAATGTCCATCAACTGATGAATGGATAAAGAAATTGTGGTTTATATACACAATGGAATACTACGTGGCAATGAGAAAAAATGAAATATGGCCTTTTGTAGCAACGTGGATGGAACTGGAGAGTGTGATGCTAAGTGAAATAAGCCATACAGAGAAAGACAGATACCATATGGTTTCACTCTTATGTGGATCATGAGAAACTTAACAGGAACCCATGGGGGAGGGGAAGGAAAAAAAAAAAAAAGAGGTTAGAGTGGGAGAGAGCCAAAGCATAAGAGACTGTTGAGAACTGAGAACAAACTAAGGGTTGATGGGGGGTGGGAGGGAGGAGAGGGTGGGTGATGGGTATTGAGGAGGGCACCTTTTGGGATGAGCACTGGGTGTTGTATGGAAACCAATTTGACAATAAATTTCATATATTAAAAAATAAATAAATAAATTTACTTTCAATTACTTCTTTTCTAAGAATTTTTTAATGTTTATTTATTTTGAGAGAGAGAATGCCAGCAGGGGAAGGGCAGGGAGAGAGAGAGAGACAGAAACCAAAGCAGATTCCAGGCCCTGAGCTGTCAACACAGAGCCCAATGTGGGGCTTGCACCCAGGCGCAGTGAGATCATGACCTGAGCTGAAGTCGGACACTCAACCAACTGAGGCCCCCAGGCACCCCTATTTTCAATTACTTCTTGGTGATCGTAGGAGTATTTACAGAGACTGGCATTCATTACAAATCACAGCTTTTCTTTTTCTTCTAGAGAGCAAGTAGTTAAATATTGCAGGCACCATAGATGGGACTGTAGAGGATTGGGGTGTGCAGTTTTTCTAGGGACCATGATAAAATACAGAAATGCCTGTACACTCAGGAGCCTCCAGATGAGGGTCAGCAAGTCTTTTAAGTGAACACCAATGTGGAGGGGAGTTGCTTGGGACTGAATCCTTGGTTCTAGCAATCGCCTCCAATCGAGGATGTAAGGAGTTGGTATTTTTTTCTTCTCTGTATTTCTTAACATAATGTCAGAAAGACAATCATCCCGAAGAAGTGGGATAAATTTGAGAGAACGGCCATTCCTCTGCGTCACAAACTCTAAACAGCTATAGCTAAATGTTTAACCTCAGTAGGGCCAGGAGGAGTACTATGATATTTGACAATAGATGGACTTAGGTTTCAATGCCAGAAGAAGCAGCATTATCAACTGGAACAATAAAAAAAGGTTCATCAGAGTAAGACATGGATTGGTGGTAGTCATTGGGGGGAAAGTAAGTAAAACAATCTCATTCTTATGCCAAAGTAATCGGCATGTCCTATAAATTGAAGAGAAATAAACTTTATAATTCAGAACCCTAATCACGCAGAATTCAAAATTGTCCGAGTTAACCAAGATCTTAAAATACAACATCAAAATTGCTAACAGTCTACCTATTTTTTTTTAATTACAGTGAACCTTCAATAATGTCTTTACTCACCTCCCCAAAGTTTTAGGGGGCATTGGACATTTCTCTGTAAGCAGATTGGGTTATTTGTCCAAGTGACTCACAGTTTTGAAATAGGAAATACAGCTTCTATCCATAGAAACCCCCGTATCTGGTGGTCAAAAATTAAACATTACATGTCTGTATTTTGGATGCTGAGTATTTGAAATAATCCTTCATAACCATTTGTTTGAAATGCTTTGTCTCATCATAGTTATACAGCATCCACTTTTTAACAGAAGGATTTTTTAAAAATGTATCAATAATCTCGGGGTGCCTGGGTGGCGCAGTCGGTTAAGCGTCCCACTTCAGCCAGGTCACGATCTCGCGGTCCGTGAGTTCGAGCCCCGCGTCGGGCTCTGGGCTGATGGCTCAGAGCCTGGAGCCTGTTTCTGTTTCTGATTCTGTGTCTCCCTCTCTCTCTGCCCCTCCCCCGTTCATGCTCTGTCTCTCTCTGTCCCAAAAAAATAAATAAACGTTAAAAAAAAAAATTTAAAAAAATAAAATGTATCAATAATCTGATAGGATTTTGAGAGATGAATATTTACCAAGAGGAAGTTAGATGAACCAGTGAGCTGAACTGATTTCCATAAAGGGTGTTCCTCCGACCTAGGTTTCTTTGTACCATAATTACACCACCATAAATTGCTCCAAATGTTTATTTGCATTTTTTCTGGATTTTTAGTGAATAAATGAAAACAAAAAGTAAAATCCATTTAATCTGCAAATACCTAGAACTGAAAGTCCAGTTTTGTGAATCTCTCTGTATCTGTGGTCTCCATGCCTAAACATATCTGCTGGTCAGTATCAATTCCAAAAAGGAAATTTTGCTAAGAGAGAAAAAAATAAAGTTAAATTTTGTTCTTTCTGTTGTAGCAATTTACTAGCTCTGATAAATGTTTGGATGGGAGAAAGAGTTCAAAAGTTGTGGTTCAACTGAGTTTTAAGAAGTTATACTGATTTTCTTTACTGTGCTAACTATCCTGTCTTATCTTGAGTCACTCACAGTAGCAGAAAGTTAGAGACATAATTACAAATGAATATGTATTTTGTAGCCTCATTTGGTTAATTATTTGCCATTTCATCAAATATTAACAAGGGTCCTGTTGAGGTAGATGTTATTACCCACAAATTACATTTGAGGAAATGGAGCTTCAGAAAGGGAATGTGACTTGAACAAGGTCGGAGAGTAAATGGCAGATTCTGGTTTGATCTCAAGTGTCCCAGTTTCAAGTCCAGTAGTATCCCCACTATACCAGAGCTGTCTGCCTTGGTTTCATATTAATTGTACTATTGGTCATGGTAAGAATATTAATGAATACAATTACCAATGATTTGGTAAGGGAATAATTTTAAAAGCTTAAGTTTATTAGAAATGGCCAATTTAATTTTATAAGGGATAGGTCATAATGAAATAAGTGACTACATTTTTCTAGGATATAGTTTCCATAGTGACCATGGAAAGACTGACATTATATACTTGGAATTCCAGAATGGTTTTGGTAACATCTCAGAGATCATTAGCTCAGATCTTGGACTGAGGGTAAAGTACCTTATTAGATAGAAACCAGACTCAAAACAGCAAATTTTGAAAGGATAGATTTTTCTAGCTGAAAAAAAGGCAGAAGTAGAGCACCCATGATCAGATTGGGTGTTCTTATTTGATATTTATTTTTTAATGTATATTTTTATTTTTGAGAGAGAGAGAACAACCAGGAGAGGGACAGAGAGAGAGAGAGAGAGAGAGAGAGAGAGAGAGACATAGAATCTGAAGCAGGCTCCAGGCTCTGAGCTGGGCCAACAGAGCCCAACATGGGCCTCGAACTCACAAACCACAAGATCATGGCCTGAGCCAAAGTCTGAGGCTTAACTGACTGAGCCACCCAGGCATCCCAGTTCTTATTTGTGATTTATAGGAATAATTGTAAATGTGATGTTCCTGGTGTGTAGACAATACATCAATTAGGAAAAAAGTCATCTAGCCAAATTTAAAAGAATGTGTTCATTTTAACACACCACAAATAATTATTACAATTAATCTAAATTATTTTGCAAGAGATAATGGGCCATTTGGCTAGACAAGTTTCTGGATATGGAGACCAGTTCAGAGTAATCAATCAATCCCCAGAGAGAGAAAATGCACAAGCTCTCTCAAGTCAATTGTTTTTTGTTTTGTTTTGTTTTGTTAGTAAGATAGGTATAAATAATAAATACATAAAAAATAAAAACAAAATATGGGGCACCTGGGTGGCTCAATCAGTTAAGTGTCTGACTCTTGATTTCAGCTCAGGTCATGATCTCACAGTTTGTGAGATCGAGCCCCACATCTGGCTCCACACTGACAACACAGAGCCTGCTTGGGATTCTGTCTCTTCATCTCTCTCTCTATCCCTCCCCTGCTCTCTCTTCTCTCTTTAAAAATAAACAAATAACCTTAAAAAAGAAATAAAAACAAGATAGTCAAAATTAGTAGGAATAGGGTGCCTGGGTGGCTCAGTGGGTTAAGTGTCTGACTTTGGCTCAGGTCATGATCTCACAGTTCGTGGGTTCAAGGCCAATATCGGAGCCTGGAGCCTGCTTCAGATTCTGATTCCCTCTCTCTCTCTGCCCCTCCCCCACTTGTGCACTCTTGCTCTCTCTTGCTCTCTCTCAAAAGTAAACAAATAAACATTTAAAAAGTAGGAATATATGCAACTGGAAATCCGAAGAAACACTTAAATTGTCCTCCAGTTTTCAATCCATGATTAACCATTTTCCACTGATTTCAAAACCTTTCATGATCTAATTAACTCTAACTGAACTACTACCTGTCATCCCCATACTGCACTTTTGTTCTCTCTCGTCTATTTTATGTTTTCCCACAAAAGCTTTCATGCTTATCTCCATGCTTTTTTTTATAGCCATAAACTGTGTCTTCTTTCTGCCATTTTCAGTCTGTTCCTGTTTGATGCCCAAGGTCAAAGCCTAATCCTATAAACAAAGAAATGATTGAATGAACAACAACAATAGAAATCTATCTCTTCCATTCTTTGAGATCAACAATACCTTTATGAATCTTTTCATGTCCTGTGCCCTCAATGTTTCCCTAACCCATTTTCATTGTTTTAATTTCTATTCATTTGTATGTTATTTTGTAGTTATTCAATCACTTTTATGAGTAATTCTAGACATCCCTATCAAGCTAAAAAGTCTTAGAAAATAAGGATGATGTACTCCATTTCCCTTATACCTTCTATAGTATTTGGAGGGACAGAAGGCAAACTATGACGAATGGGCTAAATTTAGCCTTCCACCTGTTTTTATTTTATTTATTTTTTTACACATAATCTTTATTTTGAGATTATTTTTCTTATGTCTTTGTTGAACTTTGGTGTCAGGATAATTCTGACTTCATGGGCTGAGTTAAAAAGTGTTTCCTGCTATTCTGTTTTGGGGAAGAGTTTGAAAATAGTCATGTTAACTCTTCTTTAAATTGTTGGTATAATTTATCTGTGAACCACCTAGTCCTAAGTGTTTCTTTATTAGGCATCCATATATTTGTATATGGCTTATAAGCTAAGATATATTTTATACTTCTAAATGGTTGAAAAGACCACTGGTCTTCAACCAATGGTTGAAAAGAAAAATAATGTTTCAAGACATGTAGACACTATGTGAAGTTTAAATTATAGTGTCCATAAAATTTTATTGGACCACAGCCATGTTCATTAATTTATGTATTGTCTATGGCTTATTTCACACTACAGTGGCAAATTAAAAACTTGCTACAAAACCCAAAGAACTAAAATGTGTGTAGTTTCCACAAGTGCCAAAGACAATGTAGGGAACTTTGCATTTGGTACTCTTTCTAATCCTAATAAGACCTCTGCATGATATTATGTCCACAGTTTTATGATTGAGGAAACAGAGACACAGAGAAACTAGTAACTTGCTCATGTCACATAGGTGGTAAGCAGTGTGTCTGGAATCTTACCAGTGCTGCCTGACTTGACTTCTTCATACTACCCTGTCTCCCAAAGGGCATTATGGAAAGACTCCACTTCTGCTCAGGCTTCCTTTTTTCACCCTTGACAGCTTAAAGATTATGAACAAATTCTAAATACATAGAGTAGTTGATATCAAGGAAGATAGATTTAGTTGCCTAAAGTTGGAATCAACACAACATTAGTTTTATTCCAAGTAAGTATTCTTGGAATACTTATACCCCTATAGAGGGGTGATCTGCAGCTTGTCAACCCCCTTCAGGCTTCATGGAATCAGAGCTTTCCAAAAAAATAGAACATTTTTACACAGGTTTCTCTATATAATGAAAACCCTTAAAAACCCCAAGAAGTATCTTCTTATTCCTAAAGATTAAATTAAACTCAGCCTTGAGTGTGCCTGGGTGGCCCAGTCAGTTGAGCATCTGACTCTTAATTTGGGCTCAGGTCATGATCTTGCAGTTCATGGATTTGAGCCCCATATCAGGTTCTGTGCTGACAGTGTGGAGCCTGCTTGGGATTCTCTCTCTCTCTCTCTCTCTCTCTCTCTCTCTCTCTGCCCTTTCCCTGATCACACTCTTTCTCTGTCTCTCAAAATATATAAAAAACATCTTTAAAAAATTAAACTCCATCTAATTACGGTGTCAGGTTGTTTGTTTTTATTAATTGTATGTACTTTTAATGCTAATACATATAGCATAAATGTCAGTTTTAAAAAAAAACAATATTTTCTTAATAAAATCATCTCATTCCTTATCTGGTCTATGTTGAGAAGAGTTCATTAGTCAGGACATAAGACTAGGATATAATCCTAGGTCTTGCTGCTAACGTCTTATTTACCTAATCAACTACATAGTAGTATAAATAGTCAAGATAATGCATCAACAACACATTGTAGTAGAGATGAGACCATCCACTGGTGGAAATTTACCTCCAGTTCATCTTGGCTTTAGCAGAGGGTGATTGTAACCCAGTTTTTACCCACATACCCAAGAGTAAGAAATCTTCTGTCATTCCACTTTGTGGTCCACTATTTCAGTTGGGTCATTGTGGACACTTGGGAGATTGACTCCCAAATGTCTAGCAACCTAAAACAGAAAAAGAGTCTATCATTATAGTATGTTTCCATTTAAATATACACTTGTAGTATGGGACTGCTAGAGAAAGCAATCATGACACTGGAAGAATCATTCTAATACCCTGGAAAAAAACTGGCACATTTTGCTAATACTGTGTCTTGTTTAATAACTGATGTTGTTCAGTTATCTTTGGTTTTTCACAAGAATGTTTTTTCTTATACAGCTTCTAAATTAAAACCAATCTGTTTTATATGTTAGCAATTTATTCTAATTTCTCACTCTGTTATATCCGTTATATTAGATGAGAAAATATTCTAATATATATATTCTATATATATTCTATATATATATTCTAGAATATATATATTCTAGAATATATATATTCTATATATATATTCTATATATATTCCATATATATTCTATATATATTCTATATATATTCTATATATATTCTGTATATATTCTAGAATTATATATTCTAATTTAGATCTATTTGATCTTACTCTTAATGCACGAGAAAATGAACACTGTATTCATAAGGAGACTCTCATCCCAAACCCCTTACATTTTTCATCTGAGCTTAGACCATTTTATCATTCTAGTGAAAATCAATTTAAAGCTCTCCAATCACAAAAACATACCTTTTTAACAGTAGGAAAAAATCTGGAAAATAAAGTATCTATTCCTGAGTCCTTTTTACATATGTACTCATAAGTTTTGGTCTTTTTTTCTTCAAAGCTAAAATAATATATCCTGAAACCTTATCCAGTATTCTCTCCTTGGAAATAATTTTTCTCTAAAGTTGCAAGATAGCTAACTAACTCAGTGTCCCATTAATACTGCTTATGCTTTGTTTCTCTTTCTATGCTGCTTATGAATCCAAAAGATAGTGTCATTCGCCAAGAGAAAAAATATTTGAGAAAGCTCACACTGATGGCTTTCAAGTACCATTTTTGTCAATAAACAAAGGTGAAAATCTATAGTCAAAAACTCTAAACTAAGTGCCCATTTAATTTTCAACTCCTCCACCAGGCTTCTAAAACTATATATTCAAAGATACTCTGGGAAAATTCACTTCAGATGGGAGCTTCATTCCCAAATCTCCCTCTGGCTTCCTACCCTGTGAGATTCTCAAGGACTCCTCTTGCTTCTTTAGCACATGGCCCAGAGAAGAGGCAAAACAAAGAGGTCTGTTCCAGGTTTCCTGTTTTGGGGCTCCATGCTAACTGTGCCTGGACTTCCAAGCTGAGAGCACCTTCCTGCTCCAGCATCATCTTACTACAAGTTCATCATGAAATGGAAAAAAGAGAGCACAGAGAGAAAGAGATATACTGCCCTCATTCATTTTTATTTAAAATCCCTTTCTTCTTCCTCTAAACTTCCATTCCTGACAATATATAGGGACCATTAAGAACCCCATTCATCCTTGAACTTCCTCTTTCTCTTACAATGCATGTGCCAGGCACTGTGCTAGGCATGGGTATAACAATGGACAAGGCAGCAGAGTGAGCCCTCACAAGGCTAAATAACTGCTCCACGCTCCCACATTTATCCATATTCTCTTTAATAGTTTGAAAGTAAGATTATTATGTTTTTAGCTAAAAGGGTAACTGGATTAAGCCTTAAAATTAAAACTAACAGTAACACAATAAGCTAGGTACAAAGTACATCCAAACATTTCTCTTTGCTCAATGCATTCTTATGAACACCTTCCATGCCCCAAGCACTGTCACATGCATTGGGGATGTAGCCATGAGCAAGTCTGAAATAGGTCTGCCCTGTGTCAAATAGCCCATACTCTGGTGAGAGGAGATAGATGCTATGAAAGTACACAAGTAAATGAATAACTATGAGACATTCAGAGAATGATATGGTCTGTGAAAGAAATTAAATTACATCATGAGTCTGATGGAGTAGGATGGAGCAAACAGGAAGATGTACTTTAGCCAAGGTAGTAGAGGAAGGTCTTCCTGAGGAGAGAGTTCATGGACTGGAAAAGCCCACCTAAGCAAAGATCTAGGATAAGAATGTTCTAGACAGAGGGAACAGCCACTGTAAAAGCCTTGAGCCAGGAGCAAGCTGGCATGTTCCAGGAATAGAAGCAACCAATGCCTGATGAATAAGTGGGTGGGCTGTGGGTGCAAGATGAGGTTGGGGGTAGCAGGGGCTGGATCATGTAAGACCTGGTAGGTTAAGATCTGGACTTTGGATATGACCCTAGTGAGATGAGAACATCTCAGAAGGTTTTAAGTAGCAGGGTTGGGGGGTGGGGCGAGGCGGATGTGGTGATCTGACTGACATGTTTAAAACATCCTGCTGACTGCTGTGTTGCTTTTTGAGCAGTGAACATTAGGGAGGCAAGAGCAGAAGCAAGGAGATTGGCAGGTACAACACAACATATGGTGCCTCTAAAGTTTAATATGACGACTGTCTTCAAGCAGGGTACCCTTTCAAGCAGTGAAAAATAACTGTGCTGAGTTTGCTATGCCCAAATCCAGGTCTAGAGGTAGGGGGGTCTAGTTTACTACTACATGGACAGAGGTCTGCCGAACCTTCCTTTCTCCAAACAGCACTGAGTAAAGAGGAGGGCAGCTGGCTTTCAAATGAGACAGGCTGTGTTAGAATCCCAGCTCTATCTTATCACCTTAGTTTTTTCCTCTGTGAAATGGATCTAATGGGCCCACCTCTCAGGCAAATTCACATCAGATGGGAGGTTGAGATGAGGTGACATAGGCAGAAGCATTTGGCGAATGTTAACTTCCCTTCTCCCTGGGAGTGACACATTTCAGAGAAGTGGCGTAGGGAATAAACTATTGTCCTCTGCATCCCAGACTAGAAGGGCCCATGTTCAGAAAGGACCTGTGTTTGTTGCTCTTTCATAAACAAGATGCATGACTGTAATGTTATGGGAGGACTAGGAGGGCCATTTCAACCTGATTTATTAAGTTAACAAGAAACTACAACTGAGAATGAAAGAAAATAGTCAAGAAAAACAGTCATAGAGAAGGTTTGCTCAACTGCATGCCAAACTGAACCTCTGTGTCACACCTTCTCTGAGACAAAGCCATGAGGGCTAATGTTTGCATAGTTGCACACTATTTCAAAGTGCATTCCCTTCTTTAGCATGCTCTGGGAATGTGGTTTGGAGGGTGAAGCAGATTTGGAGAGTTTGGATCTCTGTGCAGAGAAAGGGCCAAAATTCAGGTTGGAGTAATGATTTTCACGTGACAGCCAGTGGAGCGGTTTACTTGGTAAATGGTTTTCTAATTGACAGTTTTAGGCCCTGGCAACTGCAATAGAAATGGAGTCCAAATCCTTTTGAGGGACTATAACTCTAAAAGCTGTGTTAATGCGATAGATTAAATGTACCAAAGCTGAGGCAGCCCAGCAGCAGACCCCTGTGCTGGGGATTGCCTTTTCCTGGTTTCACAACTGTTTATTTTGATTGCTTTAAGTGTTGCAAAGCCCCATTGCCTTCCTTTCCAATTTCTAGCCCACCTCTACCCATACTACTGGTTCATTTGCTTCCTTACAAAGCCTCTGCTAATCATGTGGTCAAAGATTTGGGGTGGTAAAGCCATACTGTCCGAGATTCTCCTTTTTCCATGCATTTCCAGAACTTGTTCACCCATGTTGCCATCTGTAGTAGTTAGTTAATGCTGCATAACAAATAGCCTCAAAATCTCAGGACCTCATGGATTGGTAGGTAGACCATGTTTCAGCTAATTTAATCTGAGCTCAGCCGGCTGAGTGGCTGTACTTTGGGGTGTGACTTTGCTGGGTTGACTCTAGTCTTAGGACTGGTTTCAGGTATGCCACTCATATCCTTTTTCATGTGTGGGAACAGCAACTACCTGGGGTCTGTCTTCGTGGCAAATGAAAGAAGTTCAAGAGAGCAAACCAAATACACATTTCAAACCTCTTCCCACATCACTTCCTGTCATATCCTATGGGCCAAGGCAAGTCATATGGCCAAATTCAAAGTCAGGGAGCAGGGAAATATACTCTTCCTCTAGTGGGAGGAAGGAGAGCCACATGACATAAGGCCTGGATGTATAAATCTAACATAGGGTTGTTTGGGGGCACCAAGTGACTCGGTCAGTTAAGTGTCTGACTCTTGATTTTGGTTCACGTCATGATCTTACGGTTCGTGAGATCAAGCCCCATGTTGGGCTCTGCACTGATAGCACAGAGCCTGCTTGGGATTTCCTCTCTCTCTCTCTCTCTCTCTCTCTCTCTCTCTCTCTCTGCCCCTCCCCCACTTGTGTGTGCTCTCTCTCTCTTTCTCTCAAAATAAATAAACTTTAACATAGGGATGTTTGAATAGCTGGAGACCAGTGAGACAATCTACTACAACCTTCTTCTCCAAATCCTGAGCCTGTTCCTGGTCTTGGATAGTGCCAAGGACTCACAATGAATGCTCATTTCATGGATAGAGTGCTCACCCAGTACTCTGTGGAGCCTCTTGGGGAGAGCATTTCACTTCTGAGGGCACCATTGTGGCACTGCAAAACTAAAGCATTGAACCCAGTGGACTCTAGGGTTCAAACATTCTATGGATCTGTATATTTAGAATATGTATTCTTTTTTTTTTTAATTTTTTTAACATTTGTTTATTTTTGAAAGAGAGAGATAGAGTGTGAGCAGGGGAGGGGCAGAGAGAGAGAGACAGGGAGACACAGAATCCGAAGCAGGCTCCAGGCTCTGAGCTGTCAGCACAGAAACTGATGCAGGGCTCAAACCAATGAACCATGAGATCATGACCTGAGCCAAGTTGGAGATTAACCAACTGAGCCACCCAGGCACCCCTAGAATATGCATTCTTAAAGGGAGAATTTCTAGAATATTTTCTTGAGCTAAAGAAGGAAACTGCTAAATGGTGCTAAGAGTTAGAAAGTCATTTAGGAGAAGTGTGGAGAATGTCTGTTAGATTTTACTTACTAAATTTGTCCCAAAATCTGATTGTTCATTAGAATCATGAAGAAGGAAACCCATACTTCTACATATAGGGCCTATTATTAGCTTTAAGCTGCACCAGGCACTAAGGATACAACATTAAACAAATAGATTCTCTGACTGTATGGAGCTCACTGTCATCTCACATCTCAGTTTTCCTGCGTTGGGTTCACTTAGCCATACAGCAACACCAATTCCATTTTTCCCATGTTGCTTAGAATGAATTCACTGCATTCATTCATTTCTATAATCTATCATTTTATCCTATGGTTTGTTTGGGGTTTGATGCTAAGCTTTTAATATGTCCCAGCATCACCTGAGAATAAGAGAGGACAAGCCACACCCACAAACTGTGTCCTCAGGGAGTTCATGGACATGTAGCTCTGTTGTGAACAGCAATTGTTCAAAGCAGCTCAGAGAAGTGTAGACACTGTGATGCCTATCTCCTTGTTGGCGATTTCCCTTAAGAATGTAAATAAATATTTAACAAGAAAAATGGAGCTAGAGTCCTCACAGCTGCTTTGAGAAATTCTGAAGACAAGGCAAATCAGCAGGGAAGAGAAGGAGGAAGGGATAGAAGAATGATTAAAATGTCAAAAGGGAAATCAGTAAATTTGAAACCCCAAACCTGGAAAGGAAACCATTACAAGTCCACTGGCAACTGTCAAGAATCAATATAAGAAATATGTAATTTTTAATAACTCAGAAATAAAGTATGCTGTTAGCATGCTAAGAGTTGAGGTAGGGGGTGAAAAGAAGTAAGGAGAAGGGAGGTCTGTTAGCAATTATTGCGGATGCCAGGACCAGCTTAAGGGGGTCATTCTCACCTTCTCAGTGCAGCATTCTGGGTTTCAGCCTCGATGTAGCACACACCAGCCTGGCATCCCCAGGGCACATCCAGCATTTCTAATGCTCAGCTACTGTAAGACACAATGTATCCAGGACTCCTCAGTGTTATCAATCCAAACATGGCTGTCTCTGCCACCATCATCATTCCCAAATAAATTGGGGCTATAGGAAACTTTTTATTAAAGAGACGTTGGGGTTTTTTTTTAATTTTTTTAATGTTTATTTTTGAGAGAGAGACAGAGCATAAGCAGGGGAGGGCAGAGAAAGAGGGAGACACAGAATCCAAAGCAGGCCCCAGGTTCTGAGCTGTCAGCACAGAGTCCGATGTGGGGCTCGAACCCACGGATCGCGAGATCATGACCTGAGCTGAAGTCGGACGCCCAACTGACTGAGCCACCCAGGTGCCCCAAGAGCCCTTTGTTTTTAAATAAAGAAATGTTTACCTTTCCATTATTTATATACCAAATCCATATTTTTAAATCTTAAAAGCTTCCAAGGGCAACTCAAAAGTAGCTAAAGCAAGGATTTTCCCATTTGGCAAGTTTTTGTAGATGCCACCAATAAGAATGTGCAGCCAGATTGGAAAACATCTTTTCAAAGGAACTGAAGATGAATTCACCTTGAAGCTCATTTCAGAGATGGACACTTGCTAGGAAGAGTGAATGAAAACTGTCTTTAAGGGCATGACACACAGCAGACAGGAGGGTCCACAGAAAGATTAGATGAACATTTCCGAAGTGTGCTATATGGAATATTATTAGCTCTGAGTGATTTTAGTAGGCATTTCACTTAAGAAAAACAAGCAAACTAAATGGGTCCCCATACAAATAAGTTTGCAAAGTGCTGAGTAATATAGAGTTAAACAGACTTAAACAGACTCCTCTCTTGTAGGACTTTTCGGATCCTGAATGGGATCTGAACAGGATTGTGAATCTCAGAATTTGGGCAGAATTTTGTACTATTGCGAAGTTATTTCAGCATTTCATCTGCCAAATTCGAGTATGAGTTGTTTTTTTTTTCTCTAGGCAGGTGTCAATATCTTAAACGCATTGAAATTTAAACAGAGCATTACCAGGACAAAGATTACAGAGAACAACTCTGGCACTTTTGTCAAGTTTCACTTCTACTAATAAGTCTTCTGGGATAAAAGGGAACTCTAATGTTGCTCCTGAAGCCTTCTGAGCTTCAAAACTGGATCCATATCATCATGTTCCCATTAGTTTCATCCCATTCAGGATCCCAGGTGAACATCAGGCCAGTCTTAATGCCAGTCTCCTTTAACTATGGAGTATGAGCAACTGTTCCCTGCTTTGTTTCCCCGTAGGTGGAAGTTTTTAAGAGAGGAAAGGGGCCTTAGAGATCACCTCTCCCCAGGAGGAAACAGAAGCCCAGAGATGGGGAAGAAGTGCCTTAAAACCACACAGCCACCTTTCCCAGCAACCAAGCCTCACAAAGCCCACCCAGTTGACTAAGCCATGCTCCCACCCCGTGCACCTCTCAGTCATAAAGAACCTTACATTTCCTCCAACTTCACATCCCACTTGACTCTTCAGGAGTATGAAGCAATTTGAATGAGCTTCCCTGCGCCCTGTCACAGACTGGAGCACATTAAGGGCAGGAAATTAGGCAGGGGCATGTTTGTAGATCCGGTGCTGATTACTTTTCCACTCAGATTGTACATTCACCAATACGGAATGGATTTATCTCTAATTTATTAAAGGTCGGTCAGCATGGATTGATAAAGGAAAGGCCATGTCTGATAAATTCAGCTAAATTGAATTCTTGGGCCACATTACCAAATCAGCAGACATAATTTATCTGGATTTCAGGAAAGCATTTAGTGCTATACCATATAACAGATGCATTTACTAAGGCAAAGTATTGTGTGACGGTGAAGTGTCAGGTGGCAATTCTGGAAACAGGTTTAAAATGGCCCTGAACCCAACACTGGGTGTGCTGCCAGGAGACACTTAAGAGTACAGGGAGAAAGGTCAGTCTGGGGGTCATTATTTCAAAGTCCCTGACCCTAATTATAATTTAATTTCCACAATGGTCATATCTCTTGAGAGCAAAATCGGGATGAAGGGGACAGTTTTAAAAGGAACAGACTGAAAACAGTCTGAATTTCTTTTTTCAGTCAGACTGGCTCAGCAGAGGATGAATGAGTTATTCTTCCACCAAATGAATACAAATAAACAAAAGAACAAAGGAAGTCAAAGACTTCTGTCCTACAAAGAAATGCAGTGAAGAACTCAGAACAAGACAGTGATGGGAAGCAGTGGGTTTCACTAATACTCTAAACTCAGAGTCTGTGTTGATACACAAAAGCAGTAGAAATGGAATTTAAAGTTCTTGGGATATAAATGGGGTCAAATAATTACATAACTATGAGTCATTAATATCCTTGCTATGGCCTCAAAAGGCACGAGCTCCTAACTCTGGTTTGAATTTACCTCTTCTTAAAGTCGAGATTTATGCATCAGCCTTACATCTTTATTCAGGCAATGTGGAATGGATTTCTCTCTAATTCATTAAAGGTCAGTCAGCATGGATTGATAAAGGGAAACTCATGTCTGATACATTTGCTTAAATTGAATATTTCCTCTGGGCTACTGCTCAGGTGACCTGAGGTGACTGTCATTGAGAATGCATTCAGGCAGTCTTAAACTGAGATCTCTGCCTAACATCCTCACCATTAGGAAGCTAAGAAAAGAGCAGTAGCAAAATGCAGGCTCATTCTCTCACTCAGGAACAAACTATGGTGTTTGGGCTTGGCCTCAGTAACTAGTTTCCTGGTCTGCCACAAAGTTGAAGCTGAGGGTGTCCACAGACACTGAGCACCTCACAGCAGCATCAAGCTTGTACACACTTGCACACATTTATTCTGTTTCCATGCCTCCCTCTCCACCCTGGATACCAGACACTAGAGCCATCTCTGACTGATCCTTCTGTCTGGGGGGACTCTTCTTGTTTGGCACCATGTAGTGTGTAATGGTTAGTTGTATGTGTCAACTTGGAGGGTATTTTTGAATGGGATTAACATTTTGGTGAACTTTCAGTGAGCAGATTGCCCTCTATAATGTGGGTGGGCCTTATCCAATCAGTTGAAGGCCTGAATAGAACAAAAAGACCAACCTTCCCTAGCAAGAGAGAATTCTCCAGCTGAGCACCTTTGGATTTCATCTGCACCATTGACTCTCCTGGGTCTCCAGGCTGCTGACTCACACTGCAGATTTGAATTTGCCAGTCTTCATAATCACATGAGCCAATTCCTTATAATAAATCTCTTTCCATGTATGTACATATTTTCGGTTCTGCTCCTCTGGAGAACCCTAACTGATACGCAGGGGTATAGATAGTTTTACCTCCATCTAGATTTCTAGGACCTCAAAGTTTAGCTGAGGTCTCAGCTTCCACTTTAATTCTCTGTTCCTAGGAAACTCTCTGAATCTTCATGAAAAAAAAAAATGCAGGCATGAACAGTAATAACCCAGGCTTGCACAAGCAGGAACTAGATTAAAGATTTATTGTAAGAATTAAAGGAAACTCTGGGATCTTGGAGCAGGAGATTCCATGAAGCGTCATGAACAAAACACTACAATATCAGAAGGCAGTTTAGAAAAAGGATGCAGTAGAATCATGACACTGTTGCTGTGTCTGTCATTGCAGACTTCCTCTAGCCTCATCATGTCTTTGATATCATAGAATTTGGCAGCTGAAATGAAGTACAAGAAAAAAGGAAGGTAATTAACTCCAACACATGTTTTCTCCTTAATTTGAGTGCCCAGTAGAGTCAGAATGTACAGATGCAAGTTTTCACAGCCTCTCAAGAGAAACCTCATTAGGTTCAAATGGACTTTTTAACTACAGACTCACAGATACTATATGTGAGGCTTATTTATTTATTTATTCAACTAACTAGCATATATTACTATCCAAAGCCCTATACTAGTGCAGGAGGAATTAAAAGACATTCTTTATAGTACTTGTGCTCAAGACATTTTACAATCTAGTTGACTATAAAGATAGCCAATGTGTATGTAAGTTTATGAAATATTTTTTGTCAATTTAGAAAAATAGTTTAAAGTCCAGAGAATAATATAACAACACCCACATGTGCATCAATAAACCATGAGCTGTCTAGGTCATGGAGTGTTGGCAGAGCCAGGCATAGCCTTCACTGAGCCCATGAACTATGAAATACAGTTGGGAGAAAACAGGTGGGCTGGCTTATGAGATAGTGCTAGCGTAGAGCTGGGCTGAGCACGTGGAGAGAAAAGTAACTGGGTCCATCAGTCTCCATGACAACCTCAACACCAAATACAAGATCTGGCCCCTAGTGAGTACTCAAAACGTAGATAAGGAATGAATGGATTAAGGAATGAATGAATAAAATAATGGAGATGAAGATGAACAAGTACATACAAAATATATCATATGCTAAAGGGAAATTGGGCTTTCAAAGGATAAAGCTGAGATGCACAGCAGCCTGGCTGTATATAACTCCCTTCATTAAACTCCTAAGGGGTTTAAAGCAAGAGTAATCAATAGTCAGAATTGTCAACTGTCATTAAATGTTGGGTTGAACAAAAGAGTAAACCACAAACTAATTGATCCCTATTACATGTGGGAAATTGGATGAGATTAATCTAAGAAGACTTCCTGAAGTAGGTCAGTTTTGGACTGAAATCTTTCACACACCCCTATACTTCTTAAATCAAATAATTCTATTCTTGTGTGATCCTTATTTTCCTGTCACTTAACTTGGAGGCAATCAGAATGGAGGAGGATTCCAATATGGAACTCCATAGTACTCAGTCATGCCCCCTTCCTGTGGGTCCTGGGTGGCTCACACTCTTTAGTGTTTTTCTTTTTCTTTTTCTTTTCTTTTTCCTTTTTTTTCTTTTTTTCTTTTCTTTTTCTTTTTGGCAAAAGAACTATTTTTATTTTATTTATTTTTTTGCTTTATTATTATTTTTTTTTAATTAATTAATTAATTTATTTATTTTAAAAAAAATTTTTTTTCAACATTTATTTATTTTTGGGACAGAGAGAGACAGAGCATGAACGGGCGAGGGGCAGAGAGAGAGGGAGACACAGAATCGGAAACAGGCTCCAGGCTCTGAGCCATCAGCCCAGAGCCTGACGCGGGGCTCGAACTCACGGACCGCGAGATCGTGACCTGGCTGAAGTCGGACGCTTAATCGACTGCACCACCCAGGCGCCCCTATTTTTTTTAAATTTAAACTAAAGTTAGTTAACATACAGTGTAGTCATGGCTTTGGGAGTAAAACCCAGTGATTCATCTCTTACATATGACTCCCAGTGCTCATCCCAACAAGTGCCCTCCTTAATGCCCATCGCCCATTTAGCACATCCTTCCACCCACCTGCCCTCTGGCAACCCTCAGTTTGTTCTCTGTATTTAAGAGTCTCTTATGGTTTGCCTCCCTGTCGGTTTTTATCTTATTTTTCCTTCCCTTCCCCTATGTTCATCTGTTTTGTTTCTTAAATTCCACATATGAGTGAAATCATATATCTGTCTTTCTCTGACTGACTTATTTCACTTAACATAATACACTCTAGTTCTATCCACATTGTTGCAAATGGTAAGATTTCATTATTTTTCATCGCCAAGTAGTATTCCATTGTGTGTGTGTATACATATATATGTATATATATGTATGTATATATATATGTATATATATACCACATGTGTATATATATATGTATATGTATATATATATCACATGTGTATATATGTATGTGTGTGTACATATATATATATATATATATATATATATATACACACACATATACACACACACACACACACACACACACACACACCACATTTTCTTTATCCATTCATCAATTTGGGCTCTTTCCATACTTTGACTATTGTTTATAGCGCTTGTATAAACATTGGGGTCTATGTGCCCCTTCAAATCAGCATTTTTGTATCCTTTGTATAAATCAGTAGTAGTGCAATTGTTGGGTCATAGAATAGTTCTATATTTAATTTTTTGAGGAATCTCCATACTGTTTTCCAGAGTGGCTGCACCAATTTGTTCTCCCAACAACAATGCAAAAGGATTCCCCTTTCTCTGCATCCTTGACAACATCTGTTGTTTTTCGCGTTGTTAATTTTAGCCATTCTGGCAGGTGTGAGGTGGTTTCTCATTGTGGTTTTGATTTGTATTTCCCTGAGGATGAGTGATGTTGAACATTTTTTTATGTGTCTGTTAGCTATTTGGATGTCTTCTTTGGAAAAGTGTCTGTCTGTTCATGTCTTCTGCCCATTCCTTCACTGGATTATTTGTTTTTTGGGTGTTGAATTTGGTAAGTTCTTCATAGATTTTTAATACTAACCCTTTAGCTGATATGTCATTTGCAATTATCTTCTCCCATTCTGTCGGTTGCCTTTTAGTTTGTTGATTGTTTCCTTTGCTGTGCGGAAGCTTTTTTATCTTGATGAGGTCCCAATAGTTCATTTTTGCTTCTGTTTCCCTTGCCTCTAGAGATATGTAAAGTAAGAAGTTGCTGTGGCCAAGGTCAAAGATGTTGGGGCGCCTGGGTGGCGCAGTCGTTAAGCGTCCGACTTCAGCCAGGTCACGATCTCGCGGTCCGTGAGTTCGAGCCCCGCGTCAGGCTCTGGGCTGATGGCTCAGAGCCTGGAGCCTGTTTCCGATTCTGTGTCTCCCTCTCTCTCTGCCCCTCCCCCGTTCATGCTTTTTTCTCTCTTTCCCCAAAAAAAAATAAAATTTTAAAAAAAAAAAAAAAAAAAAAGATGTTGCTGCCTGTTTTCTCCAGTATGATTTTGATGGCTTCCTGTCCCACATTTAGGCCTTTCATATTTTTGTATGTGGTGTAAGAAAGTGGGCCATTTCATTCTTCTGCATGTCACTGTCCAGTTCTCCCAGCACCATTTGCTAAAGAGACTGTCTTTTTTCCATTGGATACTCTTTCCTGCTTTGTCGAAGATTAGTTGACCATATGTTTGTGGGTCCATTTCTGGGTTCCCTATTCTATGCCACTAATATGAGTGTCTGTTTTTGTGCCAATACCATACTGTCTTTATGATTACAGTTTTGTAATATAGGCTAAAGTCCAGGATTGTGATGCCTCCAGCTTTGGTTTTCTTTTTCAACATTACTTTGGTTATTCAAGGTCTTTTGTGGTTCCATATAAATTTTAGGATTGTTTGTTCTAGCTCGGTGAAGAATTCTGGTGTTATTTTGATAGGGATTGTATTGAATGCATAGATTGGTTTCAGTAGTGTCAACATTTTAACAATATTTGTTCTTCCAATCCATGAGCTGTTTCTTAACAGCTGTCAGTATTCTCTTCAGTTGCTATTTCAAGGATTGCTTCTTCTGCTCTGTGCAAGAGACCATGTCATGCCTCCTAGAGGGAGAGCCATTGCTCCTTTAGCATTTAAGTGACATAGGCCTTTTTCTTTTTTTTTTAATTAAAAAAAATTTTTTAGTGTTTATTTATTTTATAGAGAAACAGAGTGCGAGCAGGGGATGGGCAGAGAGAGAGGGAGACACACAATCTGAAGCAGGCTGTAGGCTCCGAGCTGTCAGCACAGAGCCTGATGCAAGACTCTAACTCACAAACCGTGAGATCATGAGCTGAGCTGAAGTTGGACGCTTAACTGACTGACCCACCCAGGCCCCCCAGATATAAGCCTTTTTCATTCTTTTCCTAGTTGTTCTTTTTCTTTTCTTTCTCTTTTTCTTTTTCTTTTTTAACCAGGTTTTGCTGGGAAAATGGGTTTCCCAGAGAGTGGCTAGAAAGATTTGAGTGGCAGTATCCTGAATTTTCCTCCTAATAGTCTCCTTGGACCATTACTATACCCTTCTCAACACCATCACTCCATCCCTAAGGGTCAGGGGCAGTTCTCTTTTCTTTGGCCAAAAGACTTAATTGCATTGTCCCAGAGCTTTTCACCATTTCTCCCATGGTATCTAGTGTCAAGGGCTTCCCCAAAGAAAGGGCCCTAAATCCAAGGCTATGTCTGAATCAATCCAATTCCAGGGGAGTCATTGAGAACCAAAGGGGCATTTTGCCCCGTAAAAAGGGATTGGATACAATCTTTGGATGAGCAGATTGAAGTTATTACCAGTGTCAATTACATTGCCAGTTCATTCCTGAAATAAGGCAAGGAGGAGCAGAACAAGCTTGCTGGGATAAAGATAAGAGGTCCCCCTTCTGTGTCACCTGCCCAGTGGCATAGAAATCCCAAGGACCCCAGGAGACCCAGATGGAAGTAGATCAGACAGAGGCAATACTCCATCTTGAGATATGGAGAATGGGGAGTGGCTGCATCCTGATGACATTGGGGAAGTCATAGTATGTCTATCCTTAACTCTAAACCCCATGGTCTGTAGGTTAAAGACTCTTACAAGGTAAAGGCCTTTCTTTGGTTGAAGAAATTAAATGACTTAAATGACTGTCTCAGAAAAATGGATGCTTTTTCTTCAAACCAAATGAGGTTAGAACAGGGCCAATTCATAAGCCTTTATGAGAGTAGGATTTCTGGGCACCTGAACAGATCATCTCATAGTGGTGTTTCAGGTTATGTTTGGCAAAAATAAACAGAAAAAAACAGTGAGGATGCTTTTCTTCCTGCCAGGCAAGTCCTCACAGTAATAAGTAGATTTTTTTTCTTTTTTGTTATTTGTTTTGTATATTTGTTTTATAATTCTGTGAGTAAAAGATACAGAGCTCTAAAGACAGATGTAGGTCTAAAATATTTTTTCTTTTAGAAGAAGAAAAAGCCCTCCAATGGTATTCTGAAACGTTTCCAAGCTCTGAGCAGAGATTTGAGAATTGGCCCCCTGTCCCCACATACATCCCATCAAGACATGGAGTAGGCAGACGGAAAGAGCTTTGTGCACAAACATGATCTGGTCATTCCTCATTCCTTCTCCCATCCTAATGGCTTGCCTCCCTCTATCACACCCAAAATGATAGACAGTGATGATGTCCAATTAAAGCATTTCCTTTCGAATGCATTTGTAGACACAGTTTTCTTCAATTCTTAGAGATGTTACAAAAATTAAAAAAAAAAACAAAACAAAAAAACCCAGCTTGCCAGAATGTGTCTTGACAAAATACAGGACATAAAGGCTGGAAACCATCCTGTGCTCTGTTCATCTCCTTCACCATAATTACATAAATTATTTCCTGGGGCTGGAAACACCAATCCTTATTTCAAAAGGACAAGTTTTTAAATCCATATGTGGACAGATGAAGAAAATATTGTCAGTGGGAAACTGGCCAGGAGAATCATCAACACATGTCTGCAGGGCTGTCCAGGGCCCATGGTCCATGTGGATATGTACAGCAAACTTCATTGGTACCTGGCCTACACTTTGCATTCCAATTAAAGGGGTCATTTGGTGTCATTTTTGCTCACTGTACTGGCAGTGAAACTGAAGTCCATGAAGATGAGTTCATATATCCAAATTCAAATTTATACAAGCTCTTTAGAGATGGAGCTAAGTAGGCTCCGTCTCAAGCTATATCCTCATTAGCCAAATAGACCTCAGGTAATATTACCAACTGGCCTTCCTCTAAAGGAATGTTGCCATTAAGAAA
This sequence comes from Herpailurus yagouaroundi, assembly GCF_014898765.1. Lineage (NCBI taxonomy): Eukaryota > Metazoa > Chordata > Mammalia > Carnivora > Felidae > Herpailurus > Herpailurus yagouaroundi. The sequence goes on from NW_024412417.1 coordinate 8,017,969, forward strand.
TCCTGAAATTGATTTAGAGCAGAGCTTCTTGAACCATGTCTATCACCCTATACCTCATGAAGCTATTCTACTGCAGAAAAAGAACAAACATGGAGAGAAGGAAGAGTTTTATGTCTTCTTGTCTTCTGGTCCTTCTTGATTCAGCCAAACCTTCAGGCTTCACATGTGGTTCTTGTTTTGACCTGGTAGATTAATGATTTCTTAAGCTGTTCATGCAATTATTATAATTATTATTATTTTAGTTTCACATGGGAGGCAAGGAAGAGAGGGTATTTACTGCAGCGATTCAGTGGATATATTTGGGTAAGGCCACCATAACCATAAACTAGCTTCCCAGTACCATTTGAAACACTGCCAATTCACTTATCGCTAACATTTTCCTTGACAACAGACCTTCTCTTCTCTCCTCATGTCATCTTGCCAAAAAGCATTATATTGCCACAGCCAGCTACAAGATAGGGTGAGATAGAAGTGTGTATTAACTGTATTCTGAAGCCTGCCATAAATTCACTGCAGTGAATCCGGATAGGGAGATTAAACAGCATTTAAGAACTTAAGAATTTTCCAAAAAATAAATCAAGTATAAAATAATGATTTGTGTAGGCTAGAAATAAGATGACAGAGGATGACTTTAATTTATGTGTGTTTCGGGGGCGCCTGGGTGGCGCAGTCGGTTGAGCGTCTGACTTCAGCCAGGTCACGATCTCGCGGTCTGTGAGTTCGAGCCCCGCGTCGGGCTCTGGGCTGATGGCTCAGAGCCTGGAGCCTGCTTCCGATTCTGTGTCTCCCTCTCTCTCTGCCCCTCCCCCGTTCATGCTCTCTCTCTGTCCCCAAAAAAATAAATAAACGTTGAAAAAAAAATTTTTTTTTAAATTTATGTGTGTTTCATATTGGGTCACTATTCTTCAAGAGAAGAAGTGGAGTGTTCATTCTGTACAACTCTCCACAGAAACTTGTTCAATCCCCTGCATATTTACTCAGTAATACCATTGTCTGTTAGGTCATGTCATGAACTGGACTATTTTAGGGGTACCAAAGGGACAGAGAAAATATCAGGGCTTAAAGGAAGAAGTGGACAAGTACTTGACAGAGAGGAGACTGAGAATGTGAAGGAAAATTACAAATATTGGAGCCAAGAGTTAAACAAATTTAGGGTGACCACACAATTTATTGTCCAAACTGAGATACTTTTGAAAGATAAAGGGGCACTGTAAACATTGTGCCAGGACAGCAGGCACAAGCTGGAACTCCCCTGACAAATTAACACGTGTGGTCACCCTAAGCACAATGTTCTTTGGCAAAGGAACCTAATGCTGCAAAGAAAGTGTACCTGTTCATGGCATGGATTAATGACAAGGTCAGGAAGAGGTTCTCTATTAGTTTTCTAGGGTTGCCATAATGAAATAGGCAGACTGAGTTGCTTAAAAACAAAAATTTATTTTCTTTCAGTTCTGGATGCCAGAAACATGAAATCAAGGTGTCCACAGGGTTGGTTTCTTCTGTGGCATCCCTCTTTGAATTGTAGATGTCTGTCTTCTCCATGTGTCTTCTCTCTGTGTCCAGATTTCCTCTACTTAGAAGGATACCAGTCATATTTGGGTAGGGACCACCCTAATAATCTCATTTTAGTCTAATTACCCCTTTAAAGACCCTATCCACAAATATATCACATTCTGACATATTGGCAGTTAGGACCTCAACATATGAATTTGGGGGGCTGGCGACATAATTCAGTCCATAGCATGTACTGATTCCTAAACAAAGATCAAAGTTTTTATAAAATCACTTCACGCATCTGAGAATAGCTGGGCTCTTCAAAAGATCAAGAGTTCCAAGCTGCTGAAATTCTTAGATTCACCAAGTAGAGATCACAGGAGGTGGGTCACATGCCAGCATAACACATGAAGCAAAGTTTCACAAGTAAGAGCAAGATTGATGTTTAAAATATTTCACTGATACCCTACAGACAGTAACAAATGAGTATAAATATCAGCCATCACCAAACTGGAGCAGGGCCCTGAAGACTTTCTGCTATGTTTAAGGCTAGCCCTTAGCTGAAGGATTGTGGAGGAGGCTTGGTGGTAGAGCTGGTTCTGAAGAAAAGGCTGGAGGAATTGGAGTAGCCGGGTTGGGGGGGGGGGGGGAGATTATGAGGCTCAAGGAAACAGCTATTTACTAACTGTATAGACCTATTCCATATTTTAACAACCAGTGCAGCTGGTGGTATATACCTGTAAGCACCAGCTATATATCAGCCACTGTTAAGAGAAATGTGAGTCTTACCACTTATGAGCTATATTGTCTTGTCTCTCTTTAGGCTTTAGTTCATTAATTGCTGTGAAAGCTGCATGGCCACTAGACACAGGTACTTAGAGGTACAAGGGATTATCATTGTCATGTTAGCAGTTTTTCCAAGTTTACTGGCTCTGTAAACTTCCAAGGGGCAGGATGGTGTCAGCTTCCTTTCACTGTCTTTTCTTTTCCCTTCCCCTTGCTGTTGCTCAGAAATTATCTGAGATGGTAATGGAAGTCTCTCTCACATAATCAGAGTTACTACTTGTAGCTTGGCACTATTAAGTTAGCTTTTAAAAATGACCAGTTGAGGCCATGAAAATTTATTTGAGAATAAAAATCCAGAAAAGTTTCCTTGGACCAGGGAGGGCTTTCAATCTCATTCAAAACCCACTCACATGGGCATTTAAACTCTCTTAGCAGGCAATAAATTATGCACTAACAATTTTGCATGTATCTAGGTTGAGTTATGCTGAGTCCCCTGGGTTTCCTCCTCTTATAATCTAGGTATTGGAGTTTCCAGATTTAAAGAGAAAAAACAGGGGCGCCTGGGTGGCGCAGTCGGTTGAGCGTCCGACTTCAGCCAGGTCACGATCTCGCGGTCCGTGAGTTCGAGCCCCGCGTCGGGCTCTGGGCTGATGGCTCGGAGCCTGGAGCCTGTTTCCGATTCTGTGTCTCCCTCTCTCTCTGCCCCTCCCCCATTCATGCTCTGTCTCTCTCTGTCCCAAAAATAAATAAAAAACGTTGAAAAAAAATTTAAAAAAAAAATAAAGAGAAAAAACAAGTTATAGGCAGGTTAAGAGGCATAGTATTAAAGGCTAGCTGTAATTGGCAGGTTGATAGTGAAATGTCAGTTCCACCCCCCCCCCCAAACACACACACACTATCTCACCCACCAGCTTGGAAACAGCTTGTCTAGAAAATAATTTCATCACATCAAGTTATGTCTCACAGAAAATAATTATAGGTTATTTACCATTTCTTCCATAATCCTTAATAACAAGAAATCAACATAAGAAATCATTACAAGGAACTATTCCTGAGGTACCAGGGTTCCTGAGTGAAGTAGAAGAATTTTGTGCTTTTACTTAAAATCAAAACAGAATCTCCTCCCTGGAGGCATAAGGATGACTCTTTAAAGTTCCATCTAGCTTTTAGACGATGAGGATTATAACACATGAAGACAGTAAAAGCCAAAAATTCTGTGTGAGGTTTTATGGACAAAGAATGAGTATCAATCCTAGAAAGAAAGAAAGAAAGAAAGAAAGAAAGAAAGAAAGAAAGAAAGA
>NW_024412417.1:8021559-8068276 GCF_014898765.1 Herpailurus yagouaroundi
AGAAAGAAAGAAAGAAAGAAAGAAAGAAAGAAAGAAAGAAAGAAAGAAAGAAAGAAAGAAAGAAAGAAAGAGAGAGAGAAAGAAAGAAAGAAAGGAAAAGAAAGGGAGGAAGGAAGAAAAGGAAAGAGAAAAGAAAAGAAAAACTCTGATTTTCTTTCCTGGATTTATTGTAAAGCCATTTTCAGGGAATTTAGAGGAAAACTTTAGATCAGAAGATCATTTTATGTAGTAAATAACTCCAGTCATAGGCTAGACAGGTATCTTTGCAGCTTGACAGAGGGATTGGGAAGCCCACCAAGCAAAGAGAAGATTATGCTGTATTGGAGCTGAATAAGAAGAAACTATTGCTAGGAGTATCTTCATATTTTGTGTCTAATATGGTGGATGGAAAAAGGGGAAGATAATGACCACCAACAGTGGATAGAAAAAAGGTAACTAAATATGGCAGCTCCAAGAAGATAGATGGGATGTGGAATCCCAGAGTGCTCAGATTCACTTTAGAGTTTACAGGTGATGATTCCCTTTGATTCATGACTGCAGTTCTTAAGGGCAAAAGAACTTAGTTAGCTAGAGATGGGATACAAACCCAAAGAAAGGCTTCTCCAGCTGGGAAAACAAAAGATGTTTGGGATGATGTTGATGAAAGCTTTTTTAAAGTGAGAGGTACAGAGAGAGTGCAAAAGGAAGGCAGCTGGAGCTTGTCCAGGTCAGCTAATGATGCATGGTGCTGCTGACACAGCAGTTCAGCCAGCCAGTGCAAGAGAGAGCTACCTTGGGGACCTGCCCTGTTCTTAAGGTTGGACCCTAAAAGTCCAGGTCAGGGAAGGCTTCACCACTTGGTTCATAAGACTTTTTTTTCTTGTGCTTTAATTTAAATTCTTACCACCGGGACATACTTAACTAAAACTTAGCTTAAATTTTCTCTTTTCATACTTCATCCCCCTTAGCAAGTATTTGGTTTCTAAGATCAGAAATCAACAAGGGAAAGGACATTAGGGTAGGTTATAAAATGAAATGAAACGCCTCCTCTTTTTCATCTTTTTTTTTTTTTTTAAGTATGCCTGGTGCTTTGTTCATGAGGCTGAGAAAACCCCAACCTGGATGTAAAATACTTACTCGCTTGGTGATCATCTACCCATTCCAGGGACCCAGGGAACTGTGGGTCTTGGCAATTATGTCTACCAAGTTGTGAGTTTGGGCCTATGTGATCTGAACTGTAAAATATTGTACATGACAACATACTGCATTTTAATCTTTTTTTTTTCATGTTGTTTCTCTAATTGAGACAAGATGACATGTACCACAATGTCAGCATCTGTGATGGTCTTAGGATTTATAAATTCAAATTACACATCCCACATCACCTTCTCCTCATTATCACTAAGTGAGCTCTAACCCCTCTGTACATAATTCCACTTTGGGGAATTCATTGTCTCTGCAAGTAGTTCAGTCCATCATCAAACTTTGGTACAAGATGGACTCTAAATTTGACAAAGGTTCTTTCCAGGTGGCAACAATAAGGCTGATATGTTGATATACAAAGGTTGTACCCATCTAAACCCACACTGCAGAAAGTGCTTTCCTATTTAGGATCCATTTCTATGATCATGCTCTTCCCGTGCCATCAAGTTCTATGGAAAAACAATTCAGATGTACTAGTGTTTGGAGTTTGGTCTCATTTTGGTGATAATGCCTTACCTCTTGCATGATGAATTGAGTTTAGACTTGGGAAGAATTCCCTCATGTGAATGTTTTTACACATTGGAACTCTTATTATGAAGAGGGAGTGGAGAAAAGAGAATGTCCTTCTCTAAATATCTTTTGACGTTTTACCAACTCTAATGCCTCTGGGTCACACCTGAGACAAAGGATTCTCTAGTTTCTCTCTCCTCTGTGTGGTCAGGTACTTCCCAAACAGGGGCAAGATTGTCCTAGAGATTAGTTCAGGTCACAGGACAGTAAACTACAGCCAACAGAACAAATCTGTTCCTTTGCCTGGTTCTGCAAGCCCTGTGAGCTAAAAATCGTACTTACATTTGTTAGTGGGCTAAAAAAAAATTTTTTTAAGTAAAGAGTATTTTTTTGTAACACAGAAAAGTTATATGAAATTCAAATTGCAGTGACCATAAAGAAATGTTTTCCTAGAAAATAGCCATGCTCATTATTTATGTGTTGTCTATGGCTGATTTCATGTTACAAGAGTAGAGTTGAATAGTTGTGATAGAGACCATGTGGCCTACAAAGCCTAAAATATTTTCTTTTTTATTAAAAAAAAATTTTTTTTACATTTATTTATTTTTGATAGACAGTGAGAGACAGAGCACAAGCAGGGAAGGGGCAGAGAGAGATTGAGACACAGAATCCAAAGCAGCCTCCAGGCTCCTAGCTGTCAGCACAGAGCCCAACGCGGGACTCGGACCCACAAACCGAGAGATCATGACCTGAGCCAAAGTTGGACACTTAACCAACTGAGCCACCCAGGCATCCCTTTCTTTTTTAATAATTTTTTTTACATTTATTTATTTTTGATAGAGAAAGACAGATAAAGCCTAAAATATTTTCAATCTTGGGGCACCTGTGTGGCTCATTTGGTTAAGCGTCCGACTTCCTGTCAGGTCATGATCTCGTAGTTCATGGGTTCCATCCAGCTCCACGTCGGGCTCTGTGCTAACAGCTCAGAGCCTGGAGCCTGCTTCAGATTCTGTGTCTCCCTCTCTGTCCGCCCCTCCCCCACTCGCACCCTGTCTCTCTGTCTCTCAAATTTTCTATCTAGCTTTTAATGGATAAATTTTCTGACCCCTGATGTATATCATCACCAAATCTTCCTGATCATAATGCCTTGAATCCAATAATCTGTTGTTTGCACTGGATCTGTATCTTCAGAGGCCATTGTTTACAAAGCTTTCTGTACAGTGCCTGGCACATACTAGATGTTCAATAAATGCTTAGTATATATTTTACATATATATACACATAATAGATTTTAAATATGTATAACCAATTATATATTGGTTGTATTGAATATGTATTGGTTATATTTAGTATAAGAAATAATTTCATCATAAGACCAATGGAATGGAATAACAGAAGATGAAAACCCGATAGTACTTCTTGTTACAAACAGCACAGTACAGTGTTTCTTGGTGAGTATGCAGTTTGCCCTAAAATATCTTCTGTCCTCTCTGTATGAGATCTAGTGGTCCTAGACTCTCTGGCTTCTAATTACAAAGCAAAATGTTCTAATGCCAATAATAAGACCAACCTCTATACCTTTTAAGTGCAATCTTCTTGATTATAAGCAGTCACTGACTAAAGACATCAATTAGAGAGGGAGATTTCTTAAACCCTGGGGCTAGAGTTTAGTTAAAAACAACTTGGAAAGTGGTTTAACTCTGCCATCCCCCACCCCCAGCACACAACATTCAAAGCAAGCCATTATTTCCCACAAAAATCACTCTGTGTTTCTTGTTGGGTGGCTCGTCTCTCCTAAATGCCATCATCCTGTTTTAAGCTAATATCGAGGAGATATGAGCATGGTTCACTTTGTTTCCTCCTATCTCTTTGTCCCATTTCAAAATGGGAGTTTTAAATGGTCCTGGATTTAGAGCATTTGGAAGTTTCAAAACCCTTTGGAAGATTGGAGACATAAACTGAAGCTATACCTGCCCAGCAGAGACTCAAGAGGCCTGCTGTCATATACCATATCTCAGGAAGAGCCAAGCATTCCTGCACAGAAGCCAGGCAGGCTGGGAAATCGAATGGCAAGGAGAAAGTTAGAGAAATTCCAGAAAGAGAACCAAGAAATGCCTCATCTTCCAAACAGAAATATGCACCCCATAGTTCTTGTATATTTTCAAACATTTGGAATGAGATTTGTGCAAAACAAGTACAAACCAGAGCAATGTCACATCCATGCGCTCATTCAGTCGGTCACTCACTCTTTCTGTCACCTTCTCTATGAAGCCCTCTTCAATTTTAGGGATTAGACCTAGTCACTGCCTCTTTATTATTCTCATAGTTTTTCACACTTGGCTTTCTTTCAACCCCTATGCATTAATGACTTGCTCTTAGTGGCACACTTCAGCCTCTAGGGGGAGTTCAAGTCCCCAAACCCTGAAAAGGAAGAGTTCTATTGTGACTTGTGGGTCAGAAACACAAATTGGACTAAGGTGAAGCATTTTGTGGGACAACCAATGAGGTTCAAAGCTCTTGGTCCTGCCTGGAGTGCCCATTGGGACTCCTCTCCCTTCAGAATCTGCCTTGCACTATTAGCTTTCTTAGAAGAGCCCTTTTCAAAAATTGCTTCACTTTTTCTTTCTCTTCCTGCCCATGTAGCTGCTATGATAGTCTAGGCAGAAGGATTCTCACAGTTCAAATACAGTCTAAACTAGTTTATGAGGAAAGGGGATCAGATAGGCATTTCATAAAAAGCTCCAATTAATAATAAGTGACAAGACAAATATTGGTGCAGCCACTATGGAAAACAGTATGGAGGTTCCTAAAAAATTAAAAATAGAACTACCATCTGATCCAGCAATTCAACTTCTGGATGTTTATCTGAAGAAAAGAAAATCATTAATTCAAAAAAATACAGGTACCCCTCCCCCCATGTTCATTGCAGCATTATTTACAATGGTGAAGATATGGAAAAAACCTAAGTGTCCATCAACAGATGGATAAAGAACATGTGAGACACACACACACACACACACACACACACACACATGCGCACACACACACGATAGAATATTATCCAGCCATGAAAAGCAATGAGACTTTGCCATTTGTGACAATATGGATGGGCCTTAAGGGAAGTATGCCAAGTGAAATAAATCAGGCAGAAAAAGACAAATACTAAATGATCTCACTTATATGTGGAATCTTAAAAAAAAAAAGTATAGATACAGACAACAGATTAGTGGTTGCCAGAAGCAATAAGTATTATATTTCTACAACTTTAGTTTACACTATGCCATAAATTAATTTCTAATTTGATGTAATAAACTGTATATCGAGAGATTTACAACAAGGAATTGAGTGCTGCGAAATTTCTGATCATTAAAACAGAAAACAGGGGTGCCTGGGTGGCTCAGTCGGTTAAGCATCTGACTTCGACTCAGGTCACGATCTCGCGGTCCGTGAGTTCCAGCCCCGCGTCGGGCTCTGGGCTGATGGCTTAGAGCCTGGAGCCTGCTTCTGATTCTGTGTCTCCCTCTCTCTCTGCCCCTCCCCCGTTCATGCTCTGTCTCTCTCTGTCTCAAAAATAAATAAACGTTAAAAAAAATTTTTTTTTAAAAAGAAAGAAAACATACTCCAAAATTTTTTGTTTTTTAAAAATGTTTTAATGTTTTATTCATTTTTGAGAGACAGAGACGCAGAATCTGAAGCAGGATCCAGACTCTGAACTGTCAGCACAGAGCCCGATGTTGGGCTCGAACTCACGAACCACGAGATCATGACCCAAGCCAAAGTCGGACACCCAACTGACTGAGCCACTCAGGCACCCCAAACATACTCCAAATTTTCTATAAAATGTTGGTAAGATGGATTTGTCCAGCAAGAATACTAAAATTATATTATGGCAACACCACATTAAATACGTTTGTTATAAAATTTTTGAAAAAGATCTATACTGTGAAAACATCCTAGTTTTTCTTGCATTTTAAGGAGTACAGATTATTGGGAATGATTCAGGACACAAAAATATTTAAAACACAAAACTTTAACAAAAGTATCATAATCTATTTTGGGATGACTATTTATTCCCCACAGACCCAAAATATTTCTTTCTCTTTTGAAGATTACAGTTGTTAATCTACACTCTTGATTCAATTTATTACTATCTCAATAAGGTGGAGAAGCTGTTCAAACTGACCTACAGAATGCAGTATGCCTAGAAGAGGCAAGAACAAGGTAGGGGGTGGGCAAAACGGGGGAAGAGACTCAAAAGGTACAAACTTCCAGTTATAAAATAAATAAGTCAGGAATGTAATGGATAGCATGGTTTTAAAAAGTATATAAATATTGAGATAGCAGTATTCAGAGACTCGTGCCCCAAACCTTACCACCAGAGAAAATCCTTTATTTGTTAACTCAATTTCCAAAGCCTCCTCTCCATTTCTTAAAGGAAGCTTTTTTCTTCTTGAGAGCAAGGCTAAGTAGATCTACTTTATGAGATCTGGTGAGGGGAGAGGCAGGAATAGAGGGAAGGACAAAAGAAAGACTATGTGGGCAGGAAGGAAGGTTTGGGAGCAGCTTCTTGAATAAGGTATATGGATGGGAGAAGAAAGCAAGTTCACGTAAACATTTCTGTGGATCCCTTTTAATGTTCTTTGGAGCGTAAAGACTAGAACTCCCTTTTATTTACTCTTGGTTGTGAATTTGTTTTTGAAACACGACAGTGTTTCAGACTGAACTACATGGGTCTCCACCATGGTCACCAGATTCATTTGAGCTACAGAGAAAGTGTTCATTTGTCCAGTCCCATTTGCATATTTCCTTTGAAACCCACAGTGGGTAGCTGGCTGAAGGTTTGCAGTTTTGGGAGATTTGTCACTCCTTGTGGTGAATATCTGACATAGTCCAGCAGATCAGGGCAAATATAGGCATGAGGGACTAGGATCTGGGTGGAAGGTCCACTCGGGGACATTATACTACAGCAACAGCCCAGCCTATCAGTGTAAATTCCCAGGTGGGAAGCAAGATTCCTGCACTGGGAGAAGATCTGGAGGAAGTAGTCTGTTGTAAGCAGGTTCAGTCATTCATTCTAGAGCCACAGCAACTTATCTTTTCATGAGAAAAGTTCCAGAGAAATGATGAGACAGATTTTAAAAGATGGAGTCTACTATTAACAGGCATTCTCTACCTATGTGTAGAACTGCTTAGACTTTGGGGTGACATCTCACAAATATTATCAGGAATCTGGTCTTGGCATTAATAAGTGTTCAGTTCTAGATTCAGGGCAAGGTCATCTGCAGGCTCTTGGTTGGGTAGATGGATTGATATTTGATTTTTCAATTTTCTTTTTTCACCATGGATGGTAGGGCTACAGGATGAGCAAATTAATCCAAAAGGAACAGAGAGGATCTGCTTTAACAGGAAAGGTAAATCAGGAAGAGAGGCCTGTGCTGCCATTGATATAGAAGAACTTACAAAAGCGGCATAGATTGACTAATAAGGATCTGGGCCCAGGACTGCTGGGATTTGAATCTAAGGGTCACCATTTACACACTAGATGACCTGGGAGAAGCTCCTTAACCTCACTCTGCCCCAGAGTGAGAAGGAAAAACTGAATAGACTTCATGTGAAAAGGATAAACTGGATAGACTTCATGGGGTTATTGTAATAATTAAATGAGTTAACACATGTAAAGCAATTAGAACAGTGCCTTGAACATGGCAAATGCTCACTAAATGTTAGCGGCTAGTATTTCCCGCACATAAGGAAATCAAAGGCTGAGGAAAGAGAAAGTTTGAAGGATAAATCTTGTTAAGTATATTACTTTGCTAGAAAATGTATTTTAATTTTATAAGTAAATTTTTTCATAGGAAAGTACATGCAGCTTGTATCATACATTTTGAAAGTTAATCTAAATTTGTTTTGCAAGAGAAAATATATCTTGGTCATATAAATACATAAACTATATTTTGGAGTCCACCAAGAAATCATATTTTCTAACAATATTCTAATTTCATTGTCTATATCAGAATACATATGAGCAAGGGTGAGGAAAAGCATCCTTATGATGTCATATGCAGGAATTTTCTGATACTGTGGTGATTCGCCTCCATGGAAAACGTCACTCACATCTCTGATCATGGAGCCTCAATATTCTTGGGTTAACCCAAGCAAAGTGGCTTGGTTAAAAAATGTGGCTTGCAATGGCCCTGTCCCATTTCTGGGGCAGCAGTTACCACCAAATCAAGCCATGTACCAATGCTGGGCTGATTGCCTAAAAATTACCTGTGGAACTTGTTGCCATATGGATCCTAGGTTCCTCTCCAGAATTCTACCCAGAATGAGGCCTCTGTGGGTGATTCTCATGCACAGCCAGATTAGATAGTCATTGTACTGGAAAGAGGAAGTTTAAGTATGATTTCCTCCCTCTAGGAGAGTAGCCCAAGATTGCATCAAAGGCTTACAATTAGAGGTACCTGGATAAGCATCTGAGTCTTGATTCCAGGTCATGATCTCATGGTTCCTGAGATGGAGCCCCAAGTCAGGCTCCTCACTGACAGTGTGGAGCCTGCTTGGGATTCTTTCTCTTTCTCCCTTGCCCTGCCCCTCCCCTGCTCGCTCTCTCTCTCTCTCTCTCTCTCTCTCTCTCTCTGTCTCTCAAAATATATAAATAAAATTTTAACAACAACAACAAAAAGGCTTACTATTAGACAAGTGCCAAGGGATGAGGATTTGTGCTAGGAGAAAGCTTGAACTTCCATTAGAATTGCCCTTTGGAGGATCATCTTCTCATCCTTCTGGAGACCTTTCCTATATAGGTGCTTGAAGGGGCTCTTCCTTTTTCTGTCCTCTTTTTGGCATAGTAGTGCACTCACAGGGCTTCAGAGCAGCCCAATGGATGGCTCAGGAGAAAAAAGGCTGGAGCAGGTTTCCGAGGCCTGCTGCTGGTCAACAGGATTAAAAAACTCTCCTATCTCATATTTGATCCAGCTTTTTTTTATCAGAATAGAGGGTTACAAAATAATGTGGACCCAAAGTACTAACAAGTAATGACAAGAGATCACTTTTCCAGAGCATCTCACTGGCTTTCTCTCTCTCGGAGACCTAGAAGACAGTGGCTCTCATGTATGTGAGTAAGGATCAACAATCTGGGATGCCAGGTGAGACTTTCTTCCTCTGGAATCACTCTTCCCCAGTATCAAATCCCACACTCTGCCACAAGCCAGCTCATTTTCCTTTCCTGTCATTGGTCTGCCTCAGTCAAGTACATACTGTATGCTCAATACTCTAAGATTGCAAAATAAATTACACGATCCTTGCTGTTGGACTTACAGTACAGTAAGAAAGCATAATACTTTAAACATTAAGAAAATTATTGTCTTTCCGCAAAGAACTTAGAGGTAACTATCTAATGGCAGTAGCCAAGGGAGACCATACAAATTCATGCTGCTGAAATTCAGGGAATAGTCCCAGTTTCCAATCTTTCTGATACCTGATTGATCAGCTCTTCTTTCCATTCTATGAGTTCACCAGCAACTTTCCAATATATCCCTTTTTATTGCTTAAGTTGTCCAGAATTATTTTCTGTGGCTTGCAAGAGACTGATAAATTGCAGGTTACACTCTCATAGGATGATTTGGGAAAGAGAGAGCTTGAGAATCAGAAGATAAACCAGGAGACTACTCCGGTTAACAAAGTACAAGGCCATAGGGAGCTAGATAGAAGAAGGACATGAGAAGAAAGGAGAGATCAGGAGATACTGTGAAATAAAAAAATTTTGTGACAGTTTTTGTGTAAGGAAGAAGGAGGACAGTGAAAGGTAACTACAGTTTCTTAGCCTGGCCTGGAGGGTAAAAACATGGGAGTAGTTCATTCATTCAGCAAACTTTGTTGTGGGCCTGTTATATGCCAGGGATAGTCTAGGTGCCAGTGATGTAGAGATTAAAGGTGGATTGCTAAATAGTTTAGAGGAAAGAGGATGAGTTTTACTTTGGACAGAAAGGGCTTAAAGTACCAGAGTACCAAAGGTGGTTGGAAATAGGAAACTAGAACACATCTAAGGAACAGAAATTGAACAGTAGATTCAGGGGCCATTAATTAATTGAGATAGTACTTTAGGTAAATTCTCAGGACTAGGATTACCAAGCCATAGTTGTAAAAATATTATGTGGTTCCTATAATGTTGTCATATCATTTCCTAAAATGTACCAATATATAATGCCATCAGAAAATTATTTCACTACAATCTAGTTAACATTGTTTACAATAATAAAGGAAATTAAAATTTTTTCTTACATATGTTTTTCTGTTATTTAATTATTATATCTTTGCTAGTGAGGTTTAACATTCCCTCTTGTGTTTAATAATTACATTCTATTTGGGAAAATTATCTTATTTATGTTCCCTGCCAGTTATGTATCTAGTCTTATTATATTATGAAAGAGCTTCCCAATTTGTGATATATCTTTTGATTGCATGTTTCCTATTCTTATTATATAGTATTAGATTTTTATGTAGTCACATCTGTTAAATTATCTTATTACTTTAATCTGACATAATTATAGCATGCTTCTAAAAACACAATAAATATATTTTCCACTATTTCCTTTTGGGGTGACATTTTTGTAAGTAAGTAATTAGTCTGGAGTTTATTTTGTATTATAAGATGTGAATCTAAAGGATTTGCCTCAATTGGTAGGCAGCTATTCCAATGGCATTTATTAAGTAGTCTTGAATCTCCTCATATTCTAAAGAAAAACTAGTAGAAGTAACAAAGTGTTATAGTTCTACACTTGGCCTCTGACACTAATGGACAAGTCCCTTTGCTTTGATAGCTGTCAGTTTATGTAGCTCTCAATGAGTGGGTTAAATTCAGGTCTTTTCCAGAATTACCATTTGATGATTCTCTGAAGAAAAAATATGACCCTTACTCAGGGTAAGATAGGCACTCCATGAGCACTCATCTGGAACATGATGATCCACCACTTTGGCTGTTGCTGTTTGGATTTCTCAAATAACTTACGCATCCTTGGCCACACAGCCATACTGGAAGGATCTAGCATATTTACTTCATTCAGGAAGGCTGTGCAGGATATGCCTGGCTGACGGCACCTAATGGGCTATAAGTATCTTTTGACTACTTGACCTTGGTCATGTCGATATGACTCCCATCAGGTCTTCTCACTGGTGGGATCATGCAGATGCCCACGAATCACTTCATAAATGAAAAGGGCATTTCCCCTAATTGGGTAAAGGAAGTTTGGTAATGCGCTGCAGTGGTAAAGTCACTCATTTCATGAACATGTGGCTTGATTGGATGCCATAGTAAATCACCCATGGCTGGCCCTGTCACTTTCTCCTTTTGAATCAAAAGACCCTACAGAGCTACCACTTTGAATTACTTGCATAAGCATCAATTTAGTCCCACTTTCTACCCCCCACACTCAACCTCACCCAGCAGCATTTTCTACCATGTTTGCATGCTCCTGCTTTCCAGTCAAGGCATTTTTTCTATCACCCTATACACCTCGATTGTTTTCTTTCCTTGAAGTGTTTGCTCAGAACCCAGACTCCCCAAGAAAATTTTCTATGTGATGTTAACAATCACTGCTACTGCTAGCTACCATCGCCATCACCATCACCACGCAGGAACTGAGCCCCTGCTATGTGATTGACACTATACCATGTACTTTATAAGCCTCTTTTCATCTTACAGTCAGGCCACACATGTCTGAATCTTATTTCTCCCACTTACTAGCTGTGTGACCTGTTTAAGTTACTTAACCTCTCAGTGTCTCAATTTCCATTTGGAAATTAGAAATGTTAATAGTACAAACATATTTCACAGTGCTCTTGTGAAGTTTAAGTGTGAAGTACTTAGAACCATGCCTGGCACATAGTAAGCTTCCAATAAATGTTAAGCAAAAATAATATTGATGATGACAATGGTGTCTCCATTATACAGATGAGGAACCAAGCTTTAGAGAAGTTAAATTATTTACCCAACTGTTCAAATTATCAACTGCTGAATAATTACCTACTCAAATTTTAGTTACTTTAAATAACAACAATTTTATTCTTACTCATGACTTTGTGTGTGAGGGTAAGGTTAGGGCCTGGCTTTGCTAGGTAGTTTTTCTGTTCCACTGGCATTGACTGGGGTCACAGCCGGTGGCTGGGCTGGAGTGGAGGGTCTAATATGGCTTGATTCACATATGTAACCTTGGTAGAGATGTCTCAGGCTGGGATATCATTGAGGCTCTATTCACTTCCACAGAGCCTCTGGACCTTTCCATATGGTCTCACCATCAGACTCATCAAAGTTTTTAGAGGGAAACTCAGGGTCCAAAGAGAGCAAGCTGGAAGCTGCTGGGCCTAAACTGGGATAGAGTTAATTTCTGTACTTGGCCAAAGAAGTAAAATTCTAGCTTATATCCTGGGGAAAGGGATATAGACTGTGCCTCTTATTGACAAGAACATCAAAACTTGAAGCCATCTTTAACCTGATACACCAATATTTTATACTAGTAAGTGAAGTTGAAATCAGACTTTGCTTTAAAAGTGTTAAGCATAGGGGCACCAGGGTGGCTCAGTCAGTTAAGCATCTGACTTTGGCACAGGTCATGATCTCACAGCTCGTGCGTGAGTTCAAGCCCCATTTCGGGCTCTGTGCTGACAGCTCAGAACCTGGAGCCTGCTTTGTAATCTGTGACTCCCTGTCTTTTTGTCCCTTCCCCCCTCACACTCTGTCTCCTCTATCTCTCTCTCTCAGAAAAAAAAAAAAAATAATAAAGTTAAAAAAAAAATAATAGAAGTGTTAAGCATGATCTCTAGCACTTATTGAGCAATCCAAAACTGATAGCTGTTAATAAGTGGAAATCTTTATCTGTCTCCTCATGCTGTGCTCTCCTCTCAGCCTGATGCTTTTCTCATGCCATGAAGATAACACCCTTGATTAATATACAGCCTGGGTTTCAGCAGGTTTTTACCAAGGACTGCCCATGGGCATGTTTTATTTTCTTACCCAGGCCCCAATTTTCCTAAGACAGGGATCTAACTTTATTTAATTCCTCACCATGCCTAAAATAATGCAGTGCATTCAGTAATAATCCAAAGAAATCATTCAACAAGTGTTTTTTAGTCAGAAAACACTACAAATAAATAAAGTTTAATAATGGTATTACTTTTAAGCACATTGTTCATTCATTTACTCCTTTGTTAAGGGCACAAAATGCTTGATCTATGTAGATGGACTAAGTGTATGGATGCAGAGAATGTTATAGCTAAGAGGGAGTGTGGTGTCTAAATGGGGTGTTTCTCGATAGGATGCGGGCCCCCAAATGTGGGGCAACATTTGGATGGAAGCCAGTGATGTGGGATGTGAAAGAATTCACCTGGGGCAGTACAAAGGAGATAGACAAGACAATAGAAGAGACTGTCTACAGCCAGACAGTGGGTGGGGACTGTTTTTAAAGTGGGGAGGAGGTATGGCAGATATGGAATTCTCCCTCTTTTGGTAACTGTGCCTGGTTAGAAGTAGCCCACTGGTCAGTTAGGGCCTATGGATATTTTGAGGTGGGTGGCTAGTCCTGTCTATATTCAGACTGGTGGTCCCTGCGGGCTCTTTTTATATTCCTTTGTTAAAGCTTGTTGTTTAAAAGCAGCCTCCGCAGGGAGTAAAGTGACCATCATGTTCATTGCATCCACCCATTTTAGCATAGAGAGAAATCAAAGTCTAAAGAGCTTATATGACTATGTTAGCTGGAAACTTGCTAAACTGAATCAGAGCAGAGAGCTGGGTCTCACTGCCTCTCAGGTCACTATTTTTTTCCACTGTCATCTGACTCTTCCTAACACATAGTAGTTATCCTAATTTTGTTGTAAAAATTAACTGTCTGGGTTAGGGCTTACGATACATATTTAATTTGAATTGGAAATATTAAAATGACCGCATGATTTTGTCTCTTATTTTAAAAATGCACATTTCTTAGTACTCTTTACTGAAAAGACTCAGACACAATGATAATCCAGTAGCATTGAGCATTCTTAGTACCGTTTCCAGGAGAGGAACAACAGATCTTTGAAGAAATAAATAACTCTTGGTTTGGAGCATTGTTTTGTGCCAGAAAGCAAGAAAGCTATCAAAGACTGACTAGGTCATGTCAAAAGGACAACTTGAAGGGATTCCTAGTGACAAAAGAATTTTTTTTTTAAATGACTGCAATGGATTTTAACACATTGAATATCTAAAATTCCACGTGCTTATAATGCCACCTTTCAAAAAAAAAAAAAAACCCCAAAACAAAAACCTTAATTGGTTTTCATTTAGTTAAAACATCAACCATTTGCTATGAAACTTTATAAAGGAAAAGAATCAAGCATCTATCTTACCTTTCCCATATAAGCTGTATTTCAGAGTTACCAAATAGATGTCAAAGTAATGTTCTTTTTTATAGAGGAATTCCAGCCAATAAATACAGAATAATGGAATCAGAGAATCGCCATTGAAATAAATGAAATAATGAAATAAATGGCTCCTAATCAAACAAATGACTCCAGGTGGCGATCCTCATTGGATGCTAAAACCATTAGGTGCAACTTTATGAGGAATGATATGACTGACTGTTGGCAGCACTAAAATTTACATACATTATAGTGTGATGCAGTAGGAAAGCAGCAACACTGTGCAATATTATTGCCTAAAGGGTAAAATGGACTTCATTTTTTATCACAGGTGTGATAGTATGATATAATAAGGAATATATATTTTGTCTTCATTCCTTGCTCCTGGGTAGAGCTCCTAAAATCTCTGTAACACCTAAATGCAATAGGAGTATCTTTTGTTATACTATTTGAGTTTTGTCCCCTGTTCCAGAAACAGTTCTGGAGTAATAAGGGTAGAAGAGGCATCTTTGTGTTTCCTATCAGGCCCCTTTCAACCACACCCGAGTTTATGTTAGTGAGATGACTTTTGTAAAGCCTCTAGGGATGGGACTGGTTGCCAGGGAACCAACCTCTGATTAGAGGGTTGGAAACTTTGCCCCACCCCTGCCTCCAGGGAGGGAAGAAAGGCTAGAGGTTGAGTTAATCACTAATGGCCAATAATTTAATCAATCGTGCCTGGAAAGTTTGCTCTAGGCAAGCACAACTAAAGAATTTTGAGCAAGAGTGAAAAAAAGGAACTGATGAAATTGATGTTTTAGGAAGATTAATAAAGACCCTTGGGGCGCCTGGGTGGTGCAGTCGGTTAAGCGTCCGACTTCTGCCAGGTCACGATCTCGGGGTCCGTGAGTTCGAGCCCCGCGTTGGGCTCTGGGCTGATGGCTCAGAGCCTGGAGCCTGTTTCCGATTCTGTGTCTCCCTCTCTCTCTGCCCCTCCCCCGTTCATGCTCTGTCTTTCTCTGTCCCAAAAATAAATAAACGTTGAAAAAAAATTTTTTTAAAAAAAAAGAAAACTCAGAAATATGTTTTATTGTAGACTCTAACTTTAGCTAACATTCTCTGTGCATAAAAGATAGGAAACAGAAAGTTGAGAATCACTTTAAAAAAACAAGTTTTTCTGTGTTACAAAAAGTTTCATTTTCCTTATGAGTTGGACCACTTTGACTCAAGGAGGGAAACCTAAAGCAATGACATGGTTAGGGGGATAGACTAGAAAAAATTGTGGACTGGTAAAAATATTGATAGATGCATAGAGTATTTTAAAGAGTTGTATTTGTTAATCTTCTTATTTAAAAAGATGCTAAGACTACTTGATCCTCTGAATTTATCTCATTTGCAAGACTTGTGCTCTTAAATGCCTCTAGAAGCTGAAGTATATCTAAAACAAATATATGTGAGTAGAAAAGGTTATTTATGGATTTAATGGAAAAATAGAAACATGCTGGTCTCAGTTTCACTCTCTTTGATTTTAGCATCTAAGAACATTTATTAATTATGGAGACATTCATGTCCTGACCTGCCCATTGCTTGTTAGTATTCTCAATCCACATCTGGAAAATCTCCTTTGGGAACAAGTGTCCTACAGAATGCCAGTGATCTATCAGGACCATATTTCTGGGACTATTCTCTTCTGATTAGACTGTTCTGGGATGGTAGCAGAAGGGAGGTGACAAGGAGAGTACTGCTAGCCCATAGAAAAAGAGATTAATAATATCAATAAAAAGATCTCATTCTTGGGAGCTGTGTTGGAAATTTTTGCGCTAGAATACATTCTTCAAAAACATTTTGTAGGATTGAACTTTAGGATGGAATTGGGTAGTCAGATTTATGGATAACTACAAATCTTTTAAATGTAATATTTTAGCCTAGTCAACTAAAAAAAAAATCCTAAAAAGTCAAATCTAATGTGTGTTTTCTTCTAAGCCCCCAAAGGAAAGGTAGAAATGATTCAACTGTAAACCACTTGGATAACTTTAAATAGAATAAGATGAATCATTGTCAGAGTTTGCCATTGATCTGAAATAATACAGGTGATGAACAGAATAAAGGCAAGATCACTTAGGGACATATCCAATTTTATATACATAAAAGAATTAAAAATAAGAAATCCCTTACTGATTATTCTGGAAGATTTCTTTTTTTCCCTTAAGGCTTTTTTGTTTTTCTTTTGTTTCCTAAAATACATCAAAATGTTAGCAGAATGAGGACACTGTTCCTCTGCCCTAAATGTCTTATGTTCAAAATATTCAAATGTAAAATCGGATGAAAAAAGAGCTCCAGCTCTGGAAGGCAAAGAACATGAGAATGTTTAGAGTATCCAGTGTCATTCTTACAAAAACCTTTTCTTTCCTCATGAGAGCCTTTGATACTCTGCCCTGGAAAACCAATACACAGTATTGTACAATTTGATAATGTGTGCATACTACTCTGTGAGAAGTTGGCAGAAAAAGTAAAGGGAAGAAATAATACTCGTAGTTTTAAAGGAAAATAATAAGGTCATTGCAAGTAGAATTTTTCCTTTTGTCCAGTCTCAGTACCCATCATTTTTCTAAGATTGGATTTCATTTGCATTTCCATCCTGGATGAGAAACTTCATGTTAGTTCTATCAGCTCACCTGCCTGTGACAATCTCTAGATCTTAATAGCCAGACCACCAAACAGGAAATGGTCATGCAGATCAAGTTTTGGAAGCTATCAGTCCACAAACCTTGCTTGGCTGGAATATTTTTTAGAGTCTGTCCAATATTTCCCATTATAATATATAAATTTAAGACTTGAGGTGCCTGGGTGGCTCAGTCAGTTAAGCAGTGGAATCTTGATTTCCGCTCAGGTCATGATCTCACAGTTGCTGAGATCAAGCCCATGTCAGGCTCCACACTAATATCATGGAGCTGTCTCTGCCCCTCCCTACCACTCGCACATGCATGCACTCTCTCTCTCTCTCTCAAAAAAAAAAAAAAAATCAAGGCTCAAGTATCTTATTTATGCCTTTTAATATAGAACAGAAATAATATATTAGGGAAATTAATTCATTTGCATTTATCTACTTATGTCTTTATTTACATTTTATGCATTCATTCATTATCATGCATTCCTTTAATGAACACAAGTCAGGAACTGTGCTAAGTGAAAAAAATATAAAGATGAACATTACATTTTTCTTCAAAGAGCTCTTAGGAAGGTAGGTGGGCAACCATTAAGGTATAATGTGATTTACAAAGAGATGCATCCAGTTACAAAATAGCTCCTCCCAGGTGGGAAGAAACATTTAGGGTCCTTCCAAACCACCAAGGCGTTTAACTCTGATCTCAGGTAAGTTGAAGAAACAAATCCCTACTCAACCAGGAATTTGTTCTGTGTAGCTTCCTAAAATCCTTGAAAGCCAAGTTCTTCATTTTCTTCTTTGTTCTCATTCCAAAAGTGAATAATTTTGAGTTTGCTTTGCCCCAAACCATTCTTCCAAGGGTGTCAGTATTTCAGTTAGATTTAAGTAGTTCTCTATGGTCTTCATTTGTTGTTGTTTCAATGTTGAGGGGAACAAGAGGGAGGGCAGGACTGCATCTCTTTAAGCAATTGTTTCCTTCTAGTGAGTAGGGCCACTCACTGTCTCTACTCTCTTCACCTGGCCTTCCAATATGGTGCAGCTCTGGCATCCTTTAGAGGACAAGAGGAAAAAAAGGCTCTAGGTAGCCTAATCCCCCTCCACTGCTCCTGTACCATTCTTCCCACATTCTCTCTGTCCCTTAGGGTTCCTGGTCTCTGAGCTTTCTTGCTCATACAACATGTCTATTACTCTGC
Source organism: Herpailurus yagouaroundi (assembly GCF_014898765.1). Classification (NCBI taxonomy): domain Eukaryota; kingdom Metazoa; phylum Chordata; class Mammalia; order Carnivora; family Felidae; genus Herpailurus; species Herpailurus yagouaroundi. The sequence continues at coordinate 8,039,476 of NW_024412417.1, forward strand.
TAGCTTCTAATCTCTCATTCTGAAATGTGGATGACTACATTTTACAGATGCTCCACCCTATTCTGACATTCATAACTCATATTATTTGCTCAGAACCTTTATATTTTACTGCCACTTCCCTTGCTCTTGATACCTGCCTTGCTTTTAGGGAGGGCGAGTGGTATAGTGGAAAGAAAGAGGCTTAGGAGACAGTCAGAACTGGGTTTACTTCTTGGCTGTGGCACTTACTGGCTGTGTGACTTTGAGCAAAACCAAACTTCTCAAAGCCTCAGTCTGAGATATTGTTACCTTACTTGGTTTTTGTGAGGATTAAGTGGGATGACAGATGTAAAACACCTCGTATACGGTACAACCAATCAACAGGAGTCATTTTTATGATTATCTGTATGCACTTCCTGTATATAGCCAAGACAGGACATACCCACTTACTATGCACTGTATCCATTCATTTGCAGTGTGTCAAGAATCATACAAAATTCTGAGAAGGACTGTCCCTCCCAGGGTTAGCTAATTCCTAGAGATAGCAAATAAATCACCTGTTCATATGTGAACCAACCAATCCAGAGTCCAAACCCCCCCAGTCACTTCCTTTATTGACTCTAATTCTCTGGGTTCACTATCCTCCTGCCCTAATCACCTTATAACCAGACACTAGACAACTAAAAGCTTCTGTGACCTAGAGCACACTGAAATTACTCAAACTAGCCAGTCCTAAACCTGAGGATCTTGCTCACATTCTCCCCATTCCCTCTGCCTCCTGACGGACACTGATACTTCCTTTGTGGGTATGGTTCCCAGTCGTGTGGCATGCCCCTTCCTCTTGGGATCTGTGAGTATAACAGACTGTCTTTTCAATGGCAGCTGTCTGCTGATCTGTTGGCCTCACTATACCTGAGGAGTAATAACAACAACACACTATATATACCTGAGGAGGTATACTATACCTGAGGAGTAATAACACACTATACCTGAGGAGTATACCTGAGGAGTAATACCTATACTATACCTGAGGAGTAATAACAACAACACAAGCCATACATTTTAATACAGTGTCTCTCATCAAAGAAACCTAATCTAGAATTTTCTGGAAAAAATAATGAGAATGTAGTTTCCAGGCTTCTAACTATACAAGAGGGCAGTGCATGGAACAAGAAAAATAGTGTTGAGTTCCTGAGAGACAGTCCAGCATACCAACCCTCACCTCCTGTGGCTAAAGGGATAGTTCTAGTATTGTCTAGCTTACTTGTTCTGAACAGATTTAACTATGTTTTACTTTATTACTCCTGCTACTAATTTTTTTTATAATTTTTAAACTTTGATTACTCATTACTCAAGGTCAGTTTCTAAATAGTCATTGGTGATCTCAGAGGCTTTGTCCTACATGCTGCTTGCTACACATTTCAATTGCTAACAAAATGGCTGCAGAGTGACTCAGCCGCTTAATCATCATTATAGACCCTTTTCTTTTTCTTGTCTCATGTATGTCATATATGCTGTGGCATGAAAGAGAAATTTAGAAGTCCTTTTGGCAGGAAAAGTCACTTCCTGCTTAGACGATGAGCTGAAAATGGATACCTGGTAGCACAACAGCTGGCGCTTCCCTTGCAATAACTTTAAACCTTCCCCATCCCAGTAGAGGAACCCAGGACTTTGGTGTTTAATCACTTCCTAGAGCCTAGAGAGTCTATCCTAGGCATAGAAGGCCAAGCAGCTAAAGAGATTTTAGGCTCCAACACCCAGATTAGCCACCAATCTACAGAGAACTATGATTATTTTAAAACCTCTTTGGGAAGAGGCATGACTTCCAGCTTGAATTTCAGGTAAAATTTGACACACACCCCCTTCCCCTTAAACTGATATAACAGTCCCTGTACAAAACCCTGCAAGGTGCAGTAGTTCAGAAGAAACTTAAGACTTTTTTATTCATTCATTCAAGACATGTTTATTTCTTCCTCTTCCTATTCTCTTCCCTTTTGGAACAATTCAGTCCTAAAGCCTTTTTTATGAGCAGAGCAATGTAGGCATCCTCACCAGGATAAAGGGAGTACAGGGGCCCAGAGCCTGACCAGTGAGGCAGGTGACCATGCAGGGGTTGGGCAGGGAGGTAATTCCAGTGCACCTGTGGAAGTCCACATGGAGTGAGAGAGTGTCAGCAAAGGAGGACATTCTGCATGGGGTGCAAGACCCTAAGCAGAGTGAGGAAAGCATCCCTCCAGAGGAGAGCCCAGCACACTATACGGGAGTCCACAAGGGTAAGGGAGACATAGATGCAGGGAGTTGCAGCTTGGTATGGGCTGTCAGAGCCTGTGTGTGATAAGGATGGCATCTGTGAGACTGGAGTAGAGTACCCAAACCCAGTGGGATAAGCGGGGGCATCCATGCTGGGAGGTGAGGCAGTGGGGATGGGAGATTGCCTGCATGAGGAAGACTGATAAAATTAGCAAAATGTTAAGGATACTTGGTGCCAGGATTGTCACTGTTGATGAGGGAGTTACAAACATGGAAAAGGAGAAAACTAGACTGAAAGATGTTAATTTTGGATTACAATTGGAGATCTCAGTGAGAATTATCTATAGTTCTCGATGTCTGTCCAGTAAGAGGGCTTGGGAGCAAGGACAATGAGCACGTCTAGCACCAAATCTTACTTTCTGGAACCATTCTCCACTGAAAAGAACTAGGACTCTGTGGAAAAGCTGCTGATTACAAGGCTGGGACAGGAAAGGCTAGATAAGTTTAGAACACTTGTGTCAGAAAGTAAGAATGATGATGAGACACCAAAAGGATACAGAAAATGTTTTTAAAAGAGAAGAAAAAAGAGAAAACAAAGGACATAAAAACCATCTTAAATCTGGGACAATGTAAACATTAATATAAAAAATGACAGGGGCGCCTGGGTGGCGCAGTCGGTTAGGCGTCCGACTTCAGCCAGGTCACGATCTCGCACTCCGTGAGTTCGAGCCCCGCGTCGGGCTCTGGGCTGATGGCTCAGAGCCTGGAGCCTGTTTCCGATTCTGTGTCTCCCTCTCTCGCTGCCCCTCCCCCGTTCATGCTCTGTCTCTCTCTGTCCCAAAAATAAATAAACGTTGAAAAAAAAATTTTTTTAAATAAATAAATAAAAAATAAAAAATGACAGTACTGGATTATACATCCCATTGAATACAATAGGAAACCAAGAGGTCAAAATGTTATAAAGAAATAAATGAACAAATTAAAAGACTGATGAGAAAGAGATATCTACAGCATCTCAAAGTATATCTCTCTAATTATTAATCACAAAAGGACAAAGAGTAACTTTACAGTGGAGGGGTCTGGCAGACACCCCTTAAATTAAGTGATCGAAATGAACATTGTCAGTATGCAAGCAAATCCCCTCCTGATATCATTCAATAAGAGCATTGCTTCTGCAATATCTCCATCAAGGATGCCTAACTTGCATCTAACCACAAGAGATATAACCACATTATACAAACTCAATTTCAGGGACATTCCAAATAATTGGTCTGTAATCATTGAAAACATATCAAAACCATGAAAAATCAAGAAAATATTAAAGAAACATTCCAAATTAAAAGAGATTAAAGATACTTGACAACTAAATGCAGTCTGTGATTCTGGACTGGCTCCCTTGAAATAAAGGACATTATTGGGATAATTGGTGAAACTTGAATGGAGTCAGTGGATTAGTGGTAGTGATGCATCATTGTTAATTTCTTGATACTGGTGGTTGTATTGTGGGTATGCAGGAGAATCTTCCTGTTTGTAGGAATTACACACTCGAGTTTCTGGGGGTGATAAGACATCTGGGAGCCTCATCTCAAATGGTTTAGGAAATAAAAGAGTTCTTTGTACTAGCAAGTATTCTGTAAATTTGAGATCACTTTAGAGCTTTTAAGAAGAAACATTTAACTTTAGTTTTAAATTTATAGAAAAATATGAAATCAGTACAGAGAGTTTCTACTGTGTACCAAGATCCCTTATTATTAGCATCTTACGTTGGTCTGGTGCTTTTCTCATAGTTAATGCACCAATATTGATACATTATTATTAACTAAAGTCCACAGTTTATTCAGATTTCCCTAGTTTTAACATTTTTTTTTCTATTCAGGATCCCATGTAGGATATTCCATTACGTTTATGTCATCGTATCTCTTAGGCTTTTCTTGGCTATGACAGTTTCTTAGAATTTTCTTGTTTTTTCATGACCTTGACAGTTGTAAGGAACACTGGTAAGATATTTTGTAGAATCTCCGCAAATTAAGATTTTTCTGACATTTTTCTCGTGCATGGTCTGGAGTTACAAGATTTTAATAAGAGAATCACAGAAGTAAATGTCATTCTTATGACATCACACATATGCTTCCATATTCTAGTAATTATAAATAAAACTGCTATAATATTTGTATGCAGATTTTTACATAGACATATATCTTTCAATCAGTCGGGTAAATATCAAGGAGCACAACTGCTGGTTCAGACCATGTTTAGCTTTGTAAGAAACTGTAAAACTGTTTTCCAAAGTTGTTGTACCATTTTTGCATCCCCACCAGCAGTAAAGAGAATTTCCCATTGTTTCATATCTTTGCCAGCATTCATATTGTTAGTTTTTGGATTTTTGCCTCTCTGATACGTATATAGTAGTATTTTATTGTTGTTTTAACTTGCATTTCCCTAATGACGAGTGATTTTCATATGCTTATTTGCCATCTCTATATCTTCTTTGGTTCGGTGACTGTTCACTGCCCACTTTTTAAATTGGGTTGTTTGTTGTCTTAAAGTGTAAATTTAGAAAGAAATAAAAGAAAGAGATGGAGGGAAGGAAGGAGAAAGAGACAGAGAGAGACTTACTGTGCATGTGCTATGTGCAGGCATGGTTCTGAGCACTTAAGATACATGAAGGAACAAAATAAATGATACTTCTGTTCCTGAAGGAGATGAGTATCCCGAGTAGGCAAGAGCTCTGGAGGCAGAGGCAAATTTGAACAAAGGTCCTAAGGCAGGAATATGCCTAGAACTTTTGAGGAACTTTTGAGGAGCAGGACCAAAGTGGCTGAAGGGTGGTGAGTTGAGGAGGAGAGCAATAGAAGAGAAAGTCAAAGAGGTCTAGAATTTGCAAATTCTGACACGTCTTTTAGTCATGTAAGGACTTTGGCTTTTATCTGAGTAAAATGATAAGGTACAGCAGAGTTTTGAGTAGAGCAGTGACATAATTTGACTTACATTTTAAGAGGATGGCTCTTAGTGATGCATTGGATATAGACTCTAGTGGGGCAAGGTTAGAAGGTGCTGCAATGCACCAGATGAGAGAGACAGAGTTGTCGGGATAGGCGGTAGAAGTGGAAGCAGTGACAAGCAGTCAGATTCTGGATATATTTTGAAGTACCTCCAGCATGATTCCCTGATTGACTGGATATGGAATGTGAGAGAAACAGAGGAGTCAAGGTTCTAAGATTTTACATCTCCAGCAACTGGCAAGTTAGACTTGCTCTCACCTGAGACGGAGACAACCTTGTGGGGAGCAAGGCATGGGGAAAGGATCAGGGGTTTGTTTCCAGACATGTTTTAAGATGCCTGTTGTACATTCAAGTGGAGTTGTCAAGCAGGCAGGTGGAGCAGAGTTTGGGAATTTGGAGTTGGGGAGAGAGGTATAGTGTGGAGATATAAAATCAGCAGTCATCAGCATAATGATGTCCTTAATTCTTTTTTTTTATTTATATATGAAATTTATTGTCAAATTGGTTTCCATACAACACCCAGTGCTCATCCCAAAAGGTGCCCTCCTCAATACCCATCACCCACCCTCTCCTCCCTCCCACCCCCCATCAACCCTTAGTTTGTTCTCAGTTCTCAACAGTCTCTTATGCTTTGGCTCTCTCCCACTCTAACCTCTTTTTTTTTTTTTCCTTCCCCTCCCCCATGGGTTCCTGTTAAGTTTCTCATGATCCACATAAGAGTGAAACCATATGGTATCTGTCTTTCTCTGTATGACTTATTTCACTTAGCATCACACTCTCCAGTTCCATCCACGTTGCTACAAAAGGCCATATTTCATTTTTTCTCATTGCCACGTAGTATTCCATTGTGTATATAAACCACAATTTCTTTATCCATTCATCAGTTGATGGACATTTAGGCTCTTTCCATAATTTGGCTATTGTTGAGAGTGCTGCTATGAACATTGGGGTACAAGTGCCCCTATGCATCAGTACTCCTGTGTCCCTTGGATAAATTCCTAGCAATGCTATTGCTGGGTCATAGGGTAGGTCTATTTTTAATTTTCTGAGGAACCTCCACACTGCTTTCCAGAGCGGCTGCACCAATTTGCACTCCCACCAACAGTGCAAGAGGGTTCCCGTTTCTCCACATCCTCTCCAGCATCCATAGTCTCCTGATTTGTTCATTTTGGCCACTCTGACTGGCGTGAGGTGATACCTGAGTGTGGTTTTGATTTGTATTTCCCTGATAAGGAGCGACGCTGAACATCTTTTCATGTGCCTGTTGGCCATCCGGATGTCTTCTTTAGAGAAGTGTCTATTCATGTTTTCTGCCCATTTCTTCACTGGGTTATTTGCTTTTCGGGTGTGGAGTTTGGTAAGCTCTTTATAGATTTTGGATACTAGCCCTTTGTCCGATATGTCATTTGCAAATATCTTTTCCCATTCCGTTGGTTGCCTCTTAGTTTTGTTGGTTGTTTCCTTTGCTGTGCAGAAGCTTTTTATCTTCATAAGGTCCCAGTAATTCACTTTTGCTTTTAATTCCCTTGCCTTTGGGGATGTGTCGAGTAAGAGATTGCTACGGCTGAGGTCAGAGAGGTCTTTTCCTGCTTTCTCCTCTAAGGTTTTGATGGTTTCCTGTCTCACATTCAGGTCCTTTATCCATTTTGAGTTTATTTTTGTGAATGGTGTGAGAAAGTGGTCTAGTTTCAACCTTCTGCATGTTTCTGTCCAGTTCTCCCAGCACCATTTGTTAAAGAGACTGTCTTTTTTCCATTGGATGTTCTTTCCTGCTTTGTCAAAGATGAGTTGGCCATACGTTTGTAGGTCTAGTTCTGGGGTTTCTATTCTATTCCATTGGTCTATGTGTCTGTTTTTGTGCCAATACCATGCTGTCTTGATGATGACAGCTTTGTAGTAGAGGCTAAAGTCTGGGATTGTGATGCCTCCTGCTTTGGTCTTCTTCTTCAAAATTACTTTGGCTATTCGGGGCCTTTTGTGGTTCCATATGAATTTTAGGATTGCTTGTTCTAGTTTCGAGAAGAATGCTGGTGCAATTTTGATTGGGATTGCATTGAATGTGTAGATAGCTTTGGGTAGTATTGACATTTTGACAATATTTATTCTTCCAATCCATGAGCAGGGAATGTCTTTCCATTTCTTTAAATCTTCTTCAATTACCTTCATAAGCTTTCTATAGTTTTCAGCATACAGATCCTTTACATCTTTGGTTAGATTTATTCCTAGGTATTTTATGCTTCTTGGTGCAATTGTGAATGGGATCAGTTTCTTTATTTGTCTTTCTGTTGCTTCATTGTTAGTGTCTAAGAATGCAACTGATTTCTGTACATTGATTTTGTATCCTGCAACTTTGCTGAATTCATGTATCAGTTCTAGCAGCCTTTTGGTGGAGTCTATCGGATTTTCCATGTATAATATCATGTCATCTGCAAAAAGCGAAAGCTTGACTTCATCTTTGCCAATTTTGATGCCTTTGATTTCCTTTTGTTGTCTGATTGCTGATGCTAGAACTTCCAGCACTATGTTAAACAACAGCGATGAGAGTGGGCATCCCTGTCGTGTTCCTGATCTCAGGGAAAAAGCTCTCAGTTTTTCCCCATTGAGGATGATGTTAGCTGTGGGCTTTTCATAAATGGCTTTTATGATCTTTAAGTATGTTCCTTCTATCCCGACTTTCTCAAGGGTTTTTATTAAGAAAGGGTGCTGGATTTTGTCAAAGGCCTTTTCTGCATCGATTGACAGGATCATATGGTTTTTCTCTTTTTTTTTTGTTAATGTGATGTATCACGTTGATTGATTTGCGAATGTTGAACCAGCCCCGCATCCCAGGAATGAATCCCACTTGATCATGGTGAATAATTCTTTTTATATGCCGTTGAATTCGATTTGCTAGTATCTTATTGAGAATTTTTACATCCATATTCATCAGGGATATTGGCCTGTAGTTCTCTTTTTTTACTGGGTCTCTGTCTGGTTTAGGAATCAAAGTAATACTGGCTTCATAGAATGAGTCTGGAAGTTTTCCTTCCCTTTCTATTTCTTGGAATAGCTTGAGAAGGATAGGTATTATCTCTGCTTTAAACGTCTGGTAGAACTCCCCTGGGAAGCCATCTGGTCCTGGACTCTTATTTGTTGGGAGATTTTTGATAACCGATTCAATTTCTTCGCTGGTTATGGGTCTGTTCAAGCTTTCTATTTCCTCCTGATTGAGTTTTGGAAGAGTGTGGGTGTTCAGGAATTTGTCTATTTCTTCCAGGTTGTCCAATTTGTTGGCATATACTTTTTCATAGTATTCCCTGATAATTGTTTGTATCTCTGAGGGATTGGTTGTAATAATTCCATTTTCATTCATGATTTTATCTATTTGGGTCCTCTCCCTTTTCTTTTTGAGAAGCCTGGCTAGAGGTTTGTCAATTTTGTTTATTTTTTCAAAAAACCAACTCTTGGTTTCGTTGATCTGCTCTACAGTTTTTTTAGATTCTATATTGTTTATTTCTGCTCTGATCTTTATTATTTCTCTTCTTCTGCTGGATTTAGGCTGCCTTTGCTGTTCTGCTTCTATTTCCTTTAGGTGTGCTATTAGATTTTGTTTTGGGGATTTTTCTTGTTTCTTGAGATAGGCCTGGATTGTAATGTATTTTCCTCTCAGGACTGCCTTCGCTGCGTCCCAAAGCGTTTGGATTGTTGTATTTTCATTTTCGTTTGTTTCCATATATTTTTTAATTTCTTCTCGAATTGCCTGGTTGACCCACTCATTCGTTAGTAGGGTATTCTTTAACCTCCATGCTTTTGGAGGTTTTCCAGACTCTTTTCTGTGGTTGATTTCAAGCTTCATAGCATTGTGGTCGGAAAGTATGCATGGTATGATTTCAATTCTTGTAAACTTATGAAGGGCTGTTTTGTGACCCAGTATATGATCTATCTTGGAGAATGTTCCATGTGCACTCGAGAAGAAAGTATATTCTGTTGCTTTGGGATGCAGAGTTCTAAATAGATCTGTCAAGTCCATCTGATCCAATGTCTCATTCAGGGCCCTTGTTTCTTTATTGGCCGTGTGTCTAGATGATCTATCCATTTCTGTAAGTGGGGTGTTAAAGTCCCCTGCAATTACCACATTCTTCTCAATAAGGTTGCTTATGTTTATGAGTAATTGTTTTATATATTTGGGCGCTCCGGTATTCGCCGCATAGACATTTATAATTGTTAGCTCTTCCTGATGGATAGACCCTGTCACTATTATATAATGTCCTTCTTCATCTCTTGTTACAGCCTTTAATTTAAAGTCTAGTTTGTCTGATATAAGTATGGCTACTCCAGCTTTCTTTTGGCTTCCAGTAGCATGATAAATAGTTCTCCATCCCCTCACTCTCAATCGAAAGGTGTCCTCAGGTCTAAAATGAGTCTCTTGTAGACAGCAAATAGATGGGTCTTGTTTTTTTATCCATTCTGATACCCTATGTCTTTTGGTTGGCGCATTTAATCCATTTACATTCAGTGTTATTATAGAAAGATATGGGTTTAGAGTCATTGTGATGTCTGTATGTTTTATGCTTGTAGTGATGTCTCTGGTACTTTGTCTCACAGGGTCCCCCTTAGGATCTCTTGTAGGGCTGGTTTAGTGGTGACAAATTCCTTCAGTTTTTGTTTGTTTGGGAAGACCTTTATCTCTCCTTCTATTCTAAATGACAGACTTGCTGGATAAAGGATTCTCGGCTGCATATTTTTTCTGTCTAGCACACTGAAAATCTCGTGCCAATTCTTTCTGGCCTGCCAAGTTTCAAAAGAGAGATCAGTCACGAGTCTTATAGGTCTCCCTTTATATGTGAGGGCACGTTTACCCCTTGCTGCTTTCAGAATTTTCTCTTTATCCTTGTATTTTGCCAGTTTCACTATGATATGTCGTACAGAAGATCGATTCAAGTTACGTCTGAAGGGAGTTCTCTGTGCCTCTTGGATCTCAATGCCTTTTTCCTTCCCCAGTTCAGGGAAGTTCTCAGCTATTATTTCTTCAAGTACCCCTTCAGCACCTTTCCCTCTCTCTTCCTCCTCTGGGATACCAATTATGCGTATATTATTTCTTTTTAGTGTATCACTTAGTTCTCTAATTTTCCCCTCATACTCCTGGATTTTTTTTATCTCTCTTTTTCTCAGCTTCCTCTTTTTCCATAACTTTATCTTCTAGTTCACCTATTCTCTCCTCTGCCTCTTCAATCCGAGCCGTGGTGGTTTCCATTTTGTTATGCATTTCGTTTAAAGCGTTTTTCAGCTCCTCGTGACTGTTCCTTAGTCCCTTGATCTCTGTAGCAAGAGATTCTCTGCTGTCAGCTATACTGTTTTCAAGCCCAGCGATTAATTTTATGACTATTATTCTAAATTCACTTTCTGTTATATTATTTAAATCCTTTTTGATCAGCTCATTAACTGTTGTTATTTCCTGGAGATTCTTCTGAGGGGAATTCTTCTGCTTGGTCATTTTGGATAGTCCCTGGCGTGGTGAGGACCTGCAGGGCACTTCCCCTGTGCTGTGGTGTATAACTGGAGTTGGTGGGTGGAGCCGCAGTCAGACCTGATGTCCGCCCCCAGCCCACCGCTGGGGCCACAGTCAGACTGGTGCGTGCCTTCTCTTCCCCTCTCCTAGGGGCGGGATTCACTGTGGGGTGGGGTGGCCTGTCTGGGCTACTTGCACACTGCCAGGCTTGTGATGCTGGGGATCTGGCGTCTTAGCTGGGGTGGGTAGGCAAGGTGCACAGGGGCAGGAGGGGCAGGCTTAGCTTGCTTCTCCTTAGGTGATCCACTTCAGGAGGGGCCCTGTGGCAGCAGGAGGGAGTCAGATCCGCTGCCGGAGGTTTGGCTCCGCAGAAACGCAGAGTTGGGTGTTTGCGCGGAGCGAGCAAGTTCCCTGGCAGGAACTGGTTCTCTTTGGGATTTTGGCTGGGGGATGGGTGGGGGAGATGGCGCTGGCGAGCGCCTTTGTTCCCCACCAAACTGAGCTCTGTCGTCAGGGGGCTCAGCAGCTCTCCTTCCCTTTGTCCTCCAGCCTTCCCGCTTTCTGAGCAGAGCTGTTAACTTATGACCTCCCAGCCGCTAAGTCGCGCTTGCTGTCGGAACACAGTCCGTCAGGCCCCTCCGCTTTTTGCAAGCCAGACTCGGGGGCTCTGCTTGGCCGGCGAGCCGCCCCTCCGCCCCGGCTCCCTCCCGCCAGTCCGTGGAGCACGCACCGCCTCGCCGCCCTTCCTACCCTCTTCCGTGGGCCTCTCGTCTGCCCTTGGCTCCGGCGACTCCATTCTGCTAATCCTCTGGCCGTTTTCTGGGTTATTTAGGCAGGTGTAGGTGGAATCTAAGTGATCAGCAGGACGCGCGGTGAGCCCAGCGTCCTCCTACGCCGCCATCTTCCCTCTCCCAACCTCAATGATGTCCTTAATTCTAGTAAGCCACTGGGGCTGATGATTTACCACAAGTGGGAGTGTAAATCAGGAAGAGGTTGCATCATTAGTGACAGTTACAAGAGTGGTTTTGAGGTAGTCATGAGCGTAAGCCTAGACTGGAGTTAAGTTTTAGATAAAATAGGAGAAAGGAAATAGGAAACAGTGAATATGGAAAATTTTTTTGAGGAGTTCAGCTGAGAGAATGAAAGAAATGAGCTGGAAGCTAGGGAAGAAAGCGAAATCACAGAAAAGGGTTATCTTTTAAGTCAGGAGAAATAACTGGTTTGAACGCTGACAGAAGCAATCCAGTAGAAAGTGAAAAAAAAAATTGATGGTTCTAGAGAGAGGAAAAGAATTGCTGGAGAGCTACCCTTCAGTAGGTGATGTAGGATAGGAGCAAAGATACAAATAGAGGAACTGGCTTCATACAGGGGCATAGAATGCAAATCTACAGTAGCAAGAAGAGAGGCAGAACATGGCAGCTGTGTCAGTGCAGAATATGTCAGTGCAGATAATGATGGTGGGAAGATGTCGTAGGATTCTGGGGAAACTCTTCTATGACTGCTCCAGTTTTTTCAGTGACCTTGGAAACAAAGTCATCATTTACAGATATTTACTTTTAAACATGCCATACCCATTCAAATGTGGACTCTAACACTGAGACTAGAGAAGTGGGGATGCCTCCTTATGAGGGATATTATTTAGCTGAACTGTGGGGGTAGGGGTAGGGGTGAAAGGAATGCAGGATAGAACAATAATAAATATTTTTCTGCAACTAGAACATAGAGTGCATGTTTGGACAGAGATGGGAGAGGAGGCCGGAATAGTATGTAGGGCTAGATCATGTAATAGTTTGGAGATAATTTAATATTTAATAGATGGCTCAAATCGGAGAGTGGAATAATAATGTTTACAATTTACAAAGATAATTTTTTGGCCTTATGGAAAATTAATTCCACTGGAGAGAAGGTTCCAGTCCAGAAAATAGGTTAAAAGATTGCAGTTATGCAAATGGAACATTATGAGGACATAAATGAAGGCAGCAAGAGAAGGACACTAAAGAGAACTAGTTGATATATGTGCAGAAGATTAGATGTGACTTGGTAGTTATTTGAATGTGGAGAAGATAGGAAAGAAGAGATCATCCAAGATATAAAGGTTCCTAACCCAGGTTACTAGGTGGATGGTGAAGACCTTGACTATGGTTGACAGGTTGGAAATACAATTGGAAAAAAAGTTGGAGGCAGGGAGGGAAAAAAATGAGTTTGATTTTAGACATTTGACCTCAAAGTTCTTTCAAATCATCCACAATACAAGGGAGCTTCATGAGAGAGAGTTGGGCTAGAGATTCAGATGTGAGAGACACAAATATATAACTGAGAATACACAGAAGAGACTTTAAAATGAACTGAGAAAATCATCAAGAGGAATACACTAACATTTAGGAAGAAGTATCAATGGGAATGAAACAAGAATGAAGCCATAGGGCAAAAAGAAGAACCAAATAAAGTGATGTCATGGAACTCAAGGAAAAGAGAGTTTTAAAAAGTGGGGGGGGGGGGCGCGGGCCGGCGGGTAAAGGACTTTAATGTGCCAGTCACAAAGTTGGCCTATCAACACAAAGTTGACACCTGAGAAGTGATCTAAGAAGAGTTGTGGAGAGTATTTACTTAAAGCAAGACCAGATCTGGAAGAAGATTTTTCTCTAATTCTTCATTCACCCTGAGTTTAAATAGTGGATAATAACTTATTAAACTGTTAGCTTTTCTAGTAATGAAGGAATGATGTACTGAGGTCTGAGGTCAGACATTATTTAGCTAAGGTAAGTGAGCTTGGAAGAAGGGAATGGGAGCCTAAAGACTTTCCTAGAGCTCTAATGCCACATCATTATTCACTGTGTGGTGGCTCTTCCAGTTTCAGATATAACCAAGACAGTGAGCCTTTTTTTTTTTTTTTTTTTTTTTTTTACTGTGTGTTAGTACTGGTTACGATTGCTATCTGTTTATGGGTTTGTAGCCAAAAAGACCAATGTGTGGTCAGAGTCTGTTCCATGCTGGGCACATGTGCATGCTGATGTGTGCTTGGCAGAGGCATTCCTAATTTGCACAGCCTGTTGCAATTTCCCTCTTATGTTCACAATCAGCCTGTGGGTTTTGCTCAGAAATAGCTATCTCATTCCTTGGAATTGTATTCCAAGACTGCTTCTCTGCACTATATTTATTCTTATCACCAAAGGTGATTCTGTAATGCTTTATGGTTTTCAGAGCACTTTTACCTTTTATGTATTTTTTTTTTTATTTTTTTTAAGATTTAAATTTTTTTTTCAACGTTTATTTATTTCTTGGGACAGAGAGAGACAGAGCATGAACGGGGGAGGGGCAGAGAGAGAGGGAGACACAGAATCGGAAACAGGCTCCAGGCTCCTAGCCATCAGCCCAGAGCCTGACGCGGGGCTTGAACTCACGGACTGCGAGATCGTGACCTGGCTGAAGCCGGACGCTCAACCGACTGTGCCACCCAGGCGCCCCAAACCTTTTATGTATTTAATTCAATCCTCACAACCACCTATAAGATAGATGAGCCAGTTGTTAATATTATTTCTGTTTTATGGATGAGAAAACCAAGGGTCAAAGAAATTGCATGACTTAGTGAAATTCAACAGTTAATATTTGGAAACATAATAATAAGAGCCAATAATTCTTTTGTATTTACCATGAGCTATCACTGTTCTGTGTGGTCTATATAATAATCCATACTCATTTAATCCTTATAACAATCCTGCAAGAGAGGTGGTATTATTACCGTACTATTTATAGATGTGGAAGCTCAGGCACAGAGGAAAAATGACTTCTTCAAGCTAATAAATACTAGAAGAGGAATTTAAATTCACATATTCTGATTTCCAAACCAGCTATGGTATCCTTGAACCTTACCTTCAATTAAACCATGGTATTATCTATCTTGTATGGTCCTACACTTAATATAGCAATGAAGTATTTCCTGTAGCACTTGCTGCTTGAATTAAATCACTCTGATTTCATTTCTCAAAAGTCGCTTCAAATTCCACTTTTCCATGTTCCACATATATTAAGTCTCTTGGAAGTGTAATGAGATGAACAATGCAGATTATATTATAATATCTAATTTTTGAGACCCTTTTCCTTCCATCAAATGTTTAGTACCACTCAAAGAACTCAGGTTGCTTGAGACTCTGGGTTTAAAATTTGAGGTTGTTCTAGAACTCAATCATAAATGAGTTCTTTTTCTCTCTTCTTTCCATCCCACCCTTTCTTCATCCATCCATCTCTCCCTTCCTCTCTCATTCTCTCTCTCTTTGATTTGTGGCATTTGCCAATTTCCATTTGTAAGTACTCCCACCATGTCTTATTTCAAGCTACCAAAGTGACGTCAATAGTTTACAAAACTCCTTAAAATGTAATAATCAGCTCTAAGTCTACCCTAAATGTTTGCATGTAACCCAGTTAAAACTCTTGACAATAACCTTGTAAGGAAGATTATATGTATTAGCCACATTTTACAGATTAGAAAATTGAGACACTTGCCCCAAATCAGTCATCAAGTGACAAAGTTAGGATTTGGATGTGGGCATAGAGTTCCAGAGTCCCTGCTCTTATCTGCTATACTGTACTGCCAGCCTCTCAAATATTGGCTGGACCTTTCAGTTTCATCCTCAATGTCTCTAAAAAAGAAAGAAAAAAGCCATCAACTGCTTTCAAATTTCCCTGCCTGCTAGTCCGGCCTCCCATCTCTTCAGTCCATCTCTCACATACTACTAACAAATTCTCTTTCTAAAGAAAAGAGCTGATCACATCATTCTCCTACTGAAATACACTCAAACAGTGTGCTGCTGCAAGTAGGATAAAATACAAACTCCTCATCTTGGTATTCACGTCCTCTGTGGTCAGCTCTTCATTTTGTAGTCTTCATTGCAGCTCCCCTGAAAGTTTTGTCTGCTTCAGTTACACCAAATTACTTGTGACTTCTCAAAAAGGCCATGTGCTCTCTTACCTCTGGGCATATACTAATCTCTCTATCTGTCAAAGTCCTGCCATCTTTCAAGATCCTATAAAAATGCCACTCTCTCTATAAGGTCTTCCTACACGCCTCCAGTTGGAATAAATTTATTTTCTGCTTCCTGTTGTCCCACTACATTTGACTTGTACTACCTCTATTATAGCACTTACACTGATCTGTTTTTTATTATAGTTATATTCTATAGTGTGGGAGATAGGTCTGTCTCCCCTACTATGGAATGAATCTTTTTGGGAAGGAGCCATTCCTCTATATATCTCTACCAGAGAATCCAAAACAGTGTCTTGCTAATAGCAGGCACTGAATCAATAGTTGAGAATTTTACTGCTAGGTGATAGTGATGAAAATCTGAGCTTGGAGTAAAAGGAGTATTTACTCTCCTCTTTCCTAGTTCATATGACAATATCCACTCTAGGACAATCCCTGAGGATGATGGGAATGCCAGCTCCCTCAGTCAACTAGGGAAGCAATATAACACCTTTTCCTGTGGCCACAAGGGAGCACACTGGTCAGGAGGGCAACAGCTGTCCTGGGGAGGTCCTGTACCAGTCCCTAGTCTTGGGCCTGTGTTCCTCCACTGGTCTGGGACAGCAGTGATGCTTTCCACTTGTCACAGGCACAGCTGCTCCTGGACTCAAAACCATCTAGAGGGTGGGTCTCCATATCATGGGCTGAGGATCGAAACATCTTCCCTTCCCCATTCCCTTCTCACCTTATTTGTCTCTGCTTTTTTATTTAGAACCTTGAAATATATAACACAGCCACCTGTCCACCTTCCTAAGGTGGCTGGCTACCCAATTATCTGGAAAGTATAATACTCTCTAGCCCTACAGCAAGGTAGAATTGATTTAGTGCTTTGAGGGACTCTGAGGTATGGTCAAGGTGAATTTCTGGGAATTTTCTGGATACAGCAGAAAAATAAAAGCAACACCCCCAATTCAATGTGTGTATACAAATTCAAACCCCAGAAGTGGCACTATCGGCATTTGGAACTGAATATATCTGTTGTATGGGCTATCCTCTACATTATAGGATATTTACCAGCATTCCTGGTATCTACCCACCAGATGCCAATAGTACCACCACCCTCATTTGTGACACCCAAAAATGTCCCCACATAGTGCCAAATGCACTTGAATGGCAAAATCTCCTGTTTGAGAAACACTACTGACTTAGGGGTTTCCACACATTGCCATAAAAGTTGACACCTGTCAGGCTAGGACTCTGTTGGTTCCTGCTCCATTCCTCCAGTCAGTAGCCCTGATCAGCTGTATGTTTTCTCTGAGGTCAGTGTCTATAGCTTCAGCCCCTGGCCTCTGCACATTCCTGGATGGCTGCCTCCAGGATGGGGGAAAGGCTATCATCTGTGGCATTGGTAGTGACTCCCAGATAGAACAACAAGGAGAGGGGCATATTCCCAGCAGACTTTTTGTTGAGGTTGTATACTTTTGAGACTTCTCTTACCACTGAGTCTGGCTCTCTGAACCAGGGTCTAGCAATGGCCAAACAAATGGGCAAATAAGGTCAACCCCAGGCTCTTTTTCTAATTAGGCTGCATTTCTTTGTAGAGAATAGTTTGGGAAGGGTCTCATTTTATGGTATCTTGCCCTAAATTCAAGGAACATAAGACATCTTCCTCATCTGCTTTAAGAAAACACCTCAAAGGGTCAATAAGGCATTTAGGGGGAGGGGAAATATATGTAAAACCTTCTATTGTCAAATTTCCATCTTCCTTCAACACACACACACACACACACACACACACACACACACACACACACACACCCTTTTTGACGCAGATTCTTCTTTCCCCTTTTTGAAAGGCTCTGTATATATTTCTAAATGAAGATAAAATATCTTGTCAATGAACATTAGAGATTATTTACAAATCTTCCAATAACTTGCTTTTCTGTAAAATGCAAGAGTACAAGTTTATATTATATTGGTGTTCAGAATGTTTCTTTATGAAGCTTTTTCCTTGGTGTTAAGTGGCCTAAAGTACCATATGTTTCTTAATAAAAAACCATGTAAAAACCTACATTAATAAACTGAACTCAAAGAAAAGCTGCCCCAAGACGGCTCTAACCAATCCTTTTATGGGCTTGCCAACAATTTCAAGATTGTTTTAATGAAAAAAATTTATGTTCCTGTCTTTGTGGACCACAGTACGCCAGTCCCCTGCCCCCATTCGCCCCCACCCCACCCCCCAGGCCCAGGCAATTCTCCAGTGCCCTACAGAAGGACTCACTCATACCTTGGCAAGCAGTTCACTGGGAGGGCTGAGCTGTCTGGAAGCTCCTGCACACACACGTGGCCAGGCAACCACTTCCAAGTGCTTGCCTGCTAACGTTCTTGGGTACCACACTGCCACCTCCATGGCCACTTCATCCTCTCCTGGGACTACGCTGTGCAGGGAAGGCAGGGGAGCTTGCAGGGCTCAATGACTTTAAAAAGGAAAATTCCTAGGAGCTCAGCCTGAGGCACCATGAGCATATTTCCAGATTTTGTGTTTCTCAGTATGTTGGAGGGGAAAGATCATGGCCTTTAGGCCATTTATCATCTGTTATTATAATTGCTTATTTATTTGCTAGTCTCAGCTACTGGATGGTAAATGGGATGGTGGGTAAATGGGAAAATGGGATTATATTTTGTTGATCACATACGGTGCTTGGCATATGCCTGTTTTGTCAAGAGGCCTTCAATCTATATACATTGAAATTTGATTGCATTCAAATTTTGGCCACATACTGGCTCTAAGTTACATAATAAGTGTTTGTTGATTTAATGAGCAAATTGAGGAGAGTGTTAATTAAGTTAACTACTAACATGATAGAAGTCATGCAATAAATGATGTCACCTTTATTTTATGATATTTTTATTATATTTATTACTATTATTAATGCTAGCTATGTGCATTTAAGGCAATTTACTCTCTCAGAACCTCAGGTTTTTTTAACTGTAAAATGGGTTGCATGATGCCTGCCTCCTTACTAGGTTACTATGAGGATTAAGAGACCCACAGTATGTGCTCCTCAAAAATTGACTCCTCTAGTTCTCCTTTCACAGAAGTAATGACTGCTTTACTTTCTAGCACCTACCAGAACGCAAAAATACTGCACCCCCCCCTTGCTCAACACATGATATGACACCGCCATAATCCTTCAAAGGAAAGATGCAACTGCACTGCAGTCTTCCCCTCCCCATTCTTATAGACAGCAGAAAGAAGGAGGCACTCTGGCTTGCAAGAAATACTAGCCAAATTTGTGACAAATGTCTGCTGTTCATATGCTCATGGTATTTCTTTTATACTTTTTTTCCTTCTGTCATTTAATGCAGTTATTTTTGAGAAATGTTAGTTTGTCTCCACAAACTAATGGGAAAAAGAAAGCACTATTAATTCTTCATGGTTCTGCAAAGACAGCAGGGCTTTACCTAAGACTTGGTATGTCTTAGGTAGTATCTAGAAGGGTGAATTTTTCTTGGGGTGGGATGAACATGGAAAAAGACACCAGACTGGGATTGGGAATGGCATCTCTTCCCACTCTGAGTTCTTTCCCTAATAATCTCAGGACTTGTTTGCTTGTTTTTCTCTTATCTCTTGGAAGATTTTGGATTTTTTATTTTAGATATTTTAAACATCTTCATCTCTTACAAATTGTTGTGTAGAAAAAAAGAGCAGATGTGTTCTTGTGTGACCACAGAGATAGAGTCAGGACATTGGATAGCAGTCATATAGATGAGATTCTGGGCCCATAAAAAAGAACATTCCAGCAGTTAGAATGTTATAACCAAAGGAGGGAGCTAGGTAGAAGGTGGTGAGCTTACCACTCCTGGAAATGTCCAAAGATTTGAATAGCCTAGTCAGAAATGCCATAGAAGAAACTCTTGCTTTGAGTAGGCAATTGAACTATATGACTTGTGGCAAAATAGAAGATTCTTTAGCTTGAAGTTAACCTAAACCTGTTCTTATTTCTGACCTCACATGTCTACCCAAGCAGGATGAACCTATATACTATGATTATGCCTAATGGGTCCAATATTAAGTTGGTTCCTTTCTTGGCTGAAGCCATCTGGCTGAGACGGAAGATGCGTTTCAGTCGAGGGTTCTTTGTAACTAAGGCCTTACAGTTGTTCTCTTAGCCCCCTTGTTTGTCTAGCCAAGTTTACTATTTTTTTTTCTTTTTTCATCAGACTAGTTTTCCCCTCTGGTTTTCATCTGCATGAAAAGGTTCTGACCTTTGACTTCTCTTGACTCTTGGTTGCTGCACATGCCCTGAATTTTGCCTGCCTGCTTGGTGTCTGAATTTCTCCTTTGCCTTGATCTTAATTTATATTTTGTACCCAGTTCCTAATTACCTGCAAATTTACTCTGATGGTTACCTGATTGAGCTCTGGATTAGCCTGGGTTCAAATCCCGCTTCTTACTACCCAGCATAGTTTAGACAAGTTACTTTGGTCCTCTAAGCTTTGTTTTTCTCAACTATTAATTGGAAATAATTATAGTACCTATGTGATAGGGAGGTTGGTACACAGTCTGTACCCAGTAAATGTCACTATTACAACATCTCTGGTTCAGCCTATATTCTCAGGTCCTAGCTTCCCAATCCTTCTGATACTCTGACACCGTCAACCCCTCTCCTAATACAAACAAAATCTTAACTTAGGCCACCTTGCTTAATGGAATGGGCATGTTACACCTAAGTTGGCTATAAACACATTTCCATAAAGTGAATCCTATTTGCTGTTAAATTTTGTTATAAAATTGAAAACCCAATTTTCCCCATTATATATATATATTTCAGAATTCAAAACATTGAAAAAAAACTTACCAGCAAGATATTATCCATATTCAAGACAGTTGTCACAATCACATACTGTTTGCAGTTACAATAGGGACAAGACAGTAAGTACAAGAAGCATGGAACCCCCAAATTCCATCCATCTGTGATGTACGATCCTTTAGAATGCATGTGTGACTAAATTTATAAATTTGTGAGTTTAGAAGTCTGTCCAGAAAAGTGAGATCATTTGTCAGTGTTGCAAAATCACTACTCACTACTATGTTTAGCGTTATTATTCCAGCTCAGGACAGCCAACTTAAAGAGAACCAGATATCATACTGGTTCAGGCAAGAGGGCTGTGGAAATGTTTTTGATGAAAAAGGCACAGTGCATTCTTGTTAGCCATTGGCCGTTTCCTGAATATGTCCATCAATCTAAAATTCACCAGACTCCTGGAAGCAGGACTTGAACCAAACCTAACTTCAATCCAAAATTCAAGTAGAAGTGAACCTGAATGTTAATGTATTACTAAACCATGAACTGAACCAACTATCCTGGGGGAAGGGGGAAAAACCTACTGAACCAGTCTGATTTGGAGCCAAAACTGTATGTTTTATGAAACTATTGAACTGTAACAAAATCAGATCAAAATATTCCCTGAATTTAAACAAATAAATTTTTATTTCCTTCAAATTGAATCCCTGGCTACAAATAAGGCTTACTTTAGTGCATATGATATTTAATTCAATACACATATAGTTTATCTTGGGATTTTTTTTTTTTTCTCCCTGTTAGTTTTCTTCTTTATGGAAAAGGAATGATGATCCCTACCTACTTCACTGGGCTTACTGGGAAGATTCAATGAAATAATAAGCAAACACGCCTATTGTCATCATCTTCTTCATAATCGTGATGACGATGATGATCAGCATCATCGTCCTCATCATCATCTGATCTGCATTGTGTCCAACACACAAGGGGTCAGCTTTGCACTTTAAGTCCTCCACTGTGTTCACTGGCCACCAGAGGGCAGCAAAAAGGAAGAAACTCTTGCTGGAACTGACTGTGGAACTTGTCTTTTAAGGACAAACACTGAAGGCTTACTATGTGCCAAATACTGTTTTAAACACCTTGCATATATTAATACATGCAATCCCTGAAACCATACCACGAAGTAGGTTCTGTTATTCCCAGGGAGAAGTTGAGGAAATGGACGCAAAAAGTGGTGAAGAAATTTGTCCAAGATCTCCCAGATAACAGGTAGCAAAGCTAGGATTTGAACCCAGGCAGCTTGGCTATAGAGCCCCAACTCTTAACCTACCACCACGTACTGCCATTTGGTATTCATTTTGGAGGATGTTAACCTGAGAGAGGTTCAGATCCTGGTATAAGTGGAACTGCAACCCAGGATGACCTTATACAGTCTGTCTACAGTTCAGGAACCACAGCCTGAGCCAGAAGAGTGTGATGTGGTCAACAGTAGTGTTATGGACTAATTCAGGGCACAAGCATCAACCAAGGAAACACGATTAACATTTAGGTAGCAGGGGAAGAAGATGGGATTCAGTCATAAATGCAAGAGAATGATCAGAACAATTGCTTTTGACAAAAAAAGAATAGTTATTCTCATGGTGACTAAGTCCAGCTGGCTCATCCTTCAGAAGCTGCAGTGTGTTGTGAGGTTTAAAGAGCCAATACTAACAAGACAACAGAGAGCTGACTTGGTTCCATTTTGACAATTTCCATCTCTTGGGGGTTTTTTGTTGTTGTTTATTTTTTTTTTAATGGAAATAGCAAAAACAAAAAAACCTATCATCCTGCTCATCTCAGCTAACTCTCTCAAAAGGACAATCTATACTGACTTCCCAATGTCTTCATTTCCTACACTTTCCCCAATCCATTGCAGTTAGATTTCTGCTGCACTGCTTCACTGAGACTAACCTCACCAACGTCACCAGTTATCTGCCAAATACCAAATCCAGTAGCTACCTGTTATCTTTTCAGATGTATCTGCAGCTTCTGACATTGTCCGCCATTCCTTCCATCATGAAACTCTCCCTGCCTTGATTTGAAATGCCTAGTTTAGTCATCCTTAATCACCGAATCTACTTCTGCTTCTATGAACACAATTTTGCAGTCTGCTTACTGGCTTCTTTTTTCCATCATCTCTTGTCAAAAAAAAAAAAAAATGTAATGGCTTTTAACTGCTCCCCCGCCCACCATCTCTACTCTGGACACTACAATCCATCCTCAACATTGCTGCAGAGAGAGCTCCTCAAAATACTAAAATACTACTCTGATCATAAATCTCCCTTGCTTCAAAACATTCCATATTCCTGATTCCCCATTATAAAATTATTTATCATGGCATTCAACAGTCCTCTTGACTTCTTGCCTATTTTCCCATGTAGTTCTGGCAATGCCTCTACCTATGCTCTTTATCTACTCACACTACTCAAAAGCCATTCAGTTTCTCATTGCTTCTCAAACCTTTTTTCCTTTGCATCCTTCAAAATTCAAATCTACCATTCCCTTTTCTTTAGGCTTCCTAAAATCCTTTCCCTATACAGAATTGCTAGTTTCCTCCAGAGATCTCCAGTGCATCTGAGCCATTGGATGATTGTGGCTCATTCACAGCCACGGTCTCCTGTGCCGCACTGCTCTCCCCGGGTAAATGACCATTTCGCCTGGTATCCTCAGCACCTAACACAGAGAGACACTTAATATATATCTATGGTGGGACTGAGATACAATGACTGGGGCATCAGAGCTTACAAAATGGCAGTGATTTGGAACTGGAATCCTGGTTTTGAATATATCTCATTAATTCTTAAAGATCTGAAAGGCAAAGGCAATGCTGAAAGCTACAAATGATAAGTCAAATGAGAGTCATAATATTGATTTTATTTCTTTATCAATGACAAGGCAACAAGAATGTTCATGAGAACCAGCAGGGTCATGCTGAACCATGGGACAAATCCAAGTGGGTCTGCAGGCCCAGAGAGCAGCCTGCAGGACTGGCTTTCCTCTCCACGTACCACTCAGTGGAATAAGTCCTGACAGCTTAACATGGAGCATAAAATGTGTTCTCTGGGTAACAGGGCACTTAGCATATTTGACTAGAATCATGTGGACCAGATTTTGTTTTGCTTGTCTTGCCAAAAAGAGTAGAATCTTTTCACCCTGCCTCACTCTTGCTCCCTAACTTAGTTGTAACTTAATAGTCTGAGAAAATTTGTATGTACAGCTTCCCCATTTGTTTAGTAAAACTTTAGAGAAACATCACCACTACTCTGATCTGTTATCCTATCAGCGGACTGGGCAATGGCCAGGGGTGGGAGAGATTGCAGGAAGTGCCCTTGCAGTAGCTGCTCACCTGCTGAGTCCATTTTTGTTTTTGGCCTTGTCTCAGAGGGCAGTGAGAGGATGATAAGCATGAACTTCCAGTTCCTCCCCAGTCTATTCTCTGACCATGAGGTGGGATGGGAAGTAGAGCAGGGTAAGCTTCTATCCTATTACTGCAAATCAATAGTATGGGTTATTTTATTCTTTCCCATTGGACTTACCCTCAGTTCCCAGGGTAGCATGGTGATTATACACATGGCCTTTGCATTCAACATTCTGGGTTCAAATCCCAGCTCTTCAAGTTATTAGCCATATGACTTTCAGACAAGTTATTTAACCGCTAAGGTCCTCAATGCTCTCAACTGTCACGTGGGGACAATAATAACTTCCTCAGAGAGTTGTTCTAATGAGAAAATGCCTGTAAAATGCTTGGCATGAAGCCTGAATCAGCACTTTGTAAATGCGAGCTGTTATGACTCTCAGCTTAAATTCTTAGAAATTGGATTGGCTTTCATGAAGCTCCAGATCAATCCAAGCTCAGTATGCCTTTACATCTGACCCGAAAGCATTTGGGAACCTCAAGATGACTTCCATGACAGTAATGGCAGAGCACTATGTCCACTGATGAGAAAGAACAGATCCACTCCCTATGGCTAAAGGTAATCACTCTTGCAGTCACAAGCAATTTTTGCTACTGTCAGCATCACTGAGCCAACATTGATCTGAATGAGAAAGCTGGATCACTGTGAGTTTGTTCCTTTATAAGCCAATCTATCAACAAAATTCCAAATGCCCCCTCTTCTGAGTGATGAGGTAACAAAGGAGTTGACAGGCCAGGTCATCAGGTCTAGAATCCTGCATCCAACTGTGTCCTGCATGTTGAATATCAGATCAAAGTGAAAAAGAAATATGGGAGAATTGAGCCAAATTTCCATGTGCAAGACTAAACATAATTTGATTTTCAAATTTTAGACCAAGTTCTCAGGACTGACCACTGGAAAAATTCTTTCTGAATTTTCTTCTCCAAAGTGATGTGTATAAATCATCAAATAGATAAAGATGTTGTTTCCACAGCCACTATCTTAAACATGATCTCTTTTCTGTAATATAAAATAGACTGGTCAATAGAGGGACAACAGTGGAGAAGAGGATCGAGGAGAGGTTAATAAAAGAGCCTTGGAAAGCTTCCCAGATTTCACAACTGTAGCTCTTTTAAAGTAATCTCTAAAGGGAGGTTCTGGAAATCCACTCTAAGGACACTTTTTCTAATACAGATCATTCAAAACAAAATGAAGAACATATTTGAATAACAAAGATAATAACACATCTAAGCCTTCAACTAAAGCCTCGATATCAATGAGACAGAGAGAGATGTATAGTCAAGATCCACTGAGGAAGCAGAGCCACATGTAATGCATAGATGTATATATACTGGTTCTACATTTATGTATATACACACATACACAGTGTGTATACCTATAGATACAGACTGTGGCTCTACTTCCTGAGTGAATTATGATTCTGTGTGTGTGTGTGTGTGTGTGTGTGTGTGTGTGTGTGTGTAGGGAAGATGGGGGGAGAGTCCACAAGCATGGGCTAGAGCCTCACAAAGACAGACTGAACCTATGTCAGTTCTTGTTGCCTCTGACTTTACTGGTATGGATATACTGGGCCCTTCATCATGGAACTAAACACATAAACCTAGCACAGGAGTTGGAGAATCAAGGAGCATCCAGGGAAAGGTGAAACAGTTGTAGATGTAGCTGCTACCTCACACCAATGAGGTGAGTCAGCAGATCAGCAATACCACAGTGAGCTACAGGATAGTTGTGGCTTCACTTCCACCCGCCAAATCTCCCACATCCCTCTGTGGGCTGCCCTTCCTAGAAACATACAGGAAAGGGAATTCTGGGAACTGTAGTCCAGACTAGCCAAGTTGATACCTTATGAAGCTGCCACAGATAGATACTACACCTCTCTGCCTCTGATTTCTGTGCAACTCCTCTCTGGGGAATGCCTCCTCCAGTCTGGAATGATTTAAAAGTCCACAGAATACAGACTCTTTTCTCACTTCATATCATTCACAAAGTAAAAATAATTCTTGTCTCTTTCTTTTTTTTTTTAATTTTTTTTTTAAATTTTTTTTTCAACATTTATTTATTTTTGGGACAGAGAGAGACAGAGCATGAACGGGGGAGGGGCAGAGAGAGAGGGAGACACAGAATCGGAAACAGGCTCCAGGCTCTGAGCCATCAGCCCAGACCCTGACGCAGGGCTCGAACTCATGGACCGCGAGATCGTGACCTGGCTGAAGTCGGACGCTTAACCGACTGCGCCACCCAGGCGCCCCAATTTTTTTAATGTTTATTTAGTTTTTTGAGAGAGACAGAGACTGAGCATGAGTAGGGGAGGGACAGAGAGAGAGGGAGACACAGAATCAAAACAAGCTCCAAGCTCTGAGCTGTCAGTATGGAACCCAACATGGGCTTGAACTTGGGAACAGCAAGATCATGACCTAGGCTGGAGACGGACGCTTAACCAACTGAGTCACTCAGGTGCCCCAATTCTTGTTACTTTCAAAAGTAATTTAGCTATTCAGACATCTCAGTTGAATTCTCAAGGCCTAGGACAGCCTGTTCTAAAGGCTATAGAAGTTAATCTATTATGTCAAGAAGAACTCCCTGTCTTACACATATGCATGTGTGCACACACACACACACACACACATATGAACACACACATGCACTAACCTGTGGCCCATAAACATTTCACAGGCTTCATGTATTTTCAATATTTGGTAAATGTCATATTATGGCAAGGAGGTGAAGTGAGTGTGCCTGTCCTCACTGTCCACTCTGAGTGCTGATGGTCTTGAGATTGAGAGATCCCTTTGCCTAACATCAAGTCATCTGGAAAGCATCAAACCTGGGTTGTTCAGCTGTTCTTTAAAGTTCGTGGGTGTCTCTTAGTTTTCGAATAACTGCAGAGTATGAGGATGGTAAAGGTGAACATGACCATTTTAACCAACTCTTTAAAATAGAAAAAAATGTAGGGAGCAATCACATGGCAATATTAAATTTTTTTTTTGTTATATTTTCTAATAACTCTCAAGCATTGGTAACCATAAAAGCCATCATAACGTGTTTATTGAGACCAGTAATCAGTGCAGGATGGAATTTTCAATATAACACAGGCAGGTTTTCTATGAAAGTGGCACAGAGAACTCTGCCCTTTTGCTGGAATATAAACTTGACTCCCTCTTTAGGGCACTGAGGTAGTAAAACACAAGAGAACTTCCTAATGGAAATGAGACTATTCTCATTAAATTAAATGAGACCATTTAATGTGGGTGAAAGTGATTTAAAATTCACACACCTCCTGCAAATATGTTCTTGATTTACTTTTTAAAGAGTAAAATGGGTTTAGTAAATATTGCCAGGTATAATAAATCATAAAACATTTAACACCGATTTGTCAAATGTAGTTTACATGAACTAGCACTTAGTGTTATTTATGCCAGACTGAATGAAATGGCTGATATGTTAGGAGGGTTTTTAGCCAGTTAGGAAACATGCAGGGAACAAAACATTGTGCTGGGTGGTATGTTGGTTATAGAAAATTACACGATACCACATTATCCCCAAAGTGCTTACGGTCTGGATGCAATACTCAATCAAAAATACAAGGCAGGGTATGAAAAGAGCCTGTCCAAAGCAGCTCAGTTTCAGTTAAACCAATCAATCAAAACCACCTTTTCTTATCTGATTCCACCCATCATCCCCACCTGATTACCATTCATTAGGAAATTGCCAGCCATCTAGAACTTGAACCTTCCATTCTGAACTTCTCATGCGGACCTGCACTCTGCTTCTAAAACTTTTAGGTTTTCAGCACTTGAACTCTTGTCTTGGACGTCTTCACAATCTCTTACGGGACCAACTTTTGTTCTACTCTTCAACTATGATTGTTACTTACTGCTTAGATATGTATAATACATGCCACTCTGTATAACATCCTGATGCAATTCAATTTCATACCCTGGGACTCTAATATAGGCTCATCTGGCTAATGTTATTACCTACTCTGCCCCTGTTCTGATGACTGTATAAATTGATGAAAGTGCTAGAAGGGATCCATCAGTTTTATCAGAAATTAAGGTAGGTCATAGAGGGAAGGGGGAACATTTGATCGGTAGAAGTCTGGTCCTCCAGAATGCTCATAAACAAATTCTAAAATAGGAGAGGACTTTACCAGGAAAATAGATCGCCATCTCAACATTCAAGTACTTTCTAAAATCATAAATAATATCTTCTTCCCTAGGTTAGGCACCAGCTTGTCACCTGGGGCAGAGCAGAATTTTAACTGTCAATACCAAAATGCCCTAATATGCTCCTCCATCTTCCAGTTATTTTATCACAAGTAGGACATGTGCTGTTTTATCTGTTACTCTGTGGTCAGGATCTTAAGATTGATCCAGAGCAGCCTTTATGATATGAGCTTGACTTGCAGGGAGTAGAGGAGTTGCATTGGAAGGAGAAGTCAGTTGTGGCTGTAAAATTTGACTTGGTTTGCCTAGAGTCAGGAAATGCAAGGGAACAAGTATCCCCTTACATGGGAAAAATGGAGATTAAGAATTTGGGCAGCGGCAAGTTGTTAAATCATTTTCCGGTTAGTGTTCTATAGCTTTTTTTTTTTTTTAATTTTTTTTCCAACGTTTATTTATTTTTGGGACAGAGAGAGACAGAGCATGAACGGGGGAGGGGCAGAGAGAGAGGGAGACACAGAATCGGAAACAGGCTCCAGGCTCTGAGCCATCAGCCCAGAGCCTGACGCGGGGCTCGAACTCACGGACCGCGAGATCGTGACCTGGCTGAAGTCAGACGCTTAACCGACTGCGCAACCCAGGCGCCCCCTTTGTGTGTGTGTGTGTGTGTGTGTGTGTGTGTGTGTGTGTGTGTGTGTGTGT
>NW_024412417.1:8068286-8081084 GCF_014898765.1 Herpailurus yagouaroundi
TGTGTGTGTGTGTGTGTGTGTGTGTGTGTGTGTGTGTGTGTGTGTGTTCTATAGCTTTTTAATAGGCATCAAGTCTTTCTAAATGTATTTGTCAATGATGACAGCAGGTCAGCATCTGGTTGGACAGGATTTGCTAAATCTGAAGACTTAAGGTTATTTTCCACTAGAGCTATACTTAACGGTGCTGTTTTGTGTGGCAGAAAGACACTGGAACTCTAGGAGTAGGGCAAGAGGTGCAGAAAAGGAAATGTTTGGAAAAGAGGTTCCAGAATCCAAGCTAAAGGAAGTCGGTTCTCCAAGGGGATTCTAGCCTTCTGTATCAAATGAGGGCTCCACCTACCTCCAAACCTTTGCTCAGCTATATCTTTTCATTTGTTTTCCTCTTTGACAAGGGCGTAAATGATTAAAATTATAGCCATGCCATAGGATCTTTTTATCTCCAAGGTTATGATTTTAAACAGGAAACTACATTAGGACCAAGCCTTGGCTATGGACTGGTCAGACTTTCTTTCACATTCTACTTTTGAGGAGTACTGTGTTTTGATCCTGTGGGGAAATCACGCAGTAGCAGGTACTTCTGGTGCCTGTGCCATAACTCCTCAGCTCTCCTTGACTTTAGCTGGAGCTCTCAACAGTGAACGTCTTCAGTTCCCCTCTCACTGCCAGCACCCTCCTCAACAGTGTGCCTAGTTTCTTTCTACATTCTAACCTCAGGGACTTCTCCTTTGCCAAGGGAGTTTGATTGGTACTAACACAGCCAGGCAGTACAAAGGAGTTAATGTTCCCAGAGAAAAACCAACTTCTGATGCTTTTGATATACAGTTCTTTATACTTCTTAAGGGATTACAGCAGGGGCACCTGGTGGCTCAGTCCTGTAAGCATCCAGTTTGCACTCAGCTCATGATCTCAAGGTTTGTGAGTTTGAGTTTGAGCCCCCATCAGGCTCTGTGCTGACAGCTCGGAGCCTGGAGCCTGCTTTGGATTCTGTGTCTCCCTCTCTCTGCCCCTTCCACACTCCCACACCCCATCCCCCCACCCCCCGCCCTTGTTATGCTCTGTCTCTCTCTGTCTCAAAAATAAACATTAAAAAAATTTTTTTTAAGAGATTACAGCAGAATCAAAATCTATTTTCTTTTTTTAAGTTTATTGGGAGAGGGAGAGAGAAGGAGTGGGGAATGGGCAGAGAGAGAGGGAGAGAGAGTGTTACAAACAGGCTCCATGCTCCAAGCTGAGCCTGACATGGGGCTCAATTTCACAACCCTAAGATCATGACCTGAGCTGAAATCAAGAGTCGGACATTCAGCTGACTGAGCCACCCAGGTGCTCCCACACTCTATTTTCTACATTGATTTTCCTCCTGACCTCACATCCCCACTACCTCAAATCTGTTTCATGGAATTACTTTCCAAATAACTACCTGCATCTAAGGACTAGTCTCATGTTCTGATTTT
This sequence comes from Herpailurus yagouaroundi, assembly GCF_014898765.1. NCBI lineage: Eukaryota > Metazoa > Chordata > Mammalia > Carnivora > Felidae > Herpailurus > Herpailurus yagouaroundi. Next base: position 8,069,738 of record NW_024412417.1, read on the forward strand.
AAGAGAAGCCAAACTAATAACCATACTAAGCCAGAAATCCTCCCCCTTTTCTTTTCCAAATATGTGCATACACGCACACACACGTGGGCACCAAAAAAGGAGGCATTATACTTGTAATAAGACATCATAATATACTAAAGCAGGACATCTCTCAAATTACTAGGCTATGAAAATTTGTCTTTAAAAGAGAAAGTAGGAGACATTGACTCCTTTCCTTTAAAGATTTATTGCCATGGGGTTTGCTATCCTAATAAAAAACTGGACAAAGTATATAAAACAACTGTTTTCAGACAATGGTAAGCAAGTAGCACATGATTCCTGAGAAAAAGAAAGCAAATCAGATGAGCCCTACACTTGTAACATCCCACTATTTGGAGATGGTTTTGAAAATGCAGCTCAGAGAGTTTAACCCAGAGCCTCTCAGTGTTGCTGAAATGTTTGCCACTTTTAGGTTAAGAGTATCAGAGAAGAGGGAGATACACAGAATGAGGGCTCTGAAAATGAGCAGAGGGTTCGGTTCCCTTGAATCTTAGGTTGAGTAGTGATGTACACACTCACGAGTAGAAATTCCTTGAAGCCAGGGAAAGAAACATTGGAAGGCATAAGCCAAACAATTTTTGGAGCTCACAAAGCAGTCAGTGTGGAGAGACCTTGTAATTCACAAGAAATTCGATACAATCCTCAGAAGTCTTTCACCTTTGTAGTGGAACTAAATTATCTCTAGAAAAAAGGTTACTTTAGGCCTGATTTAACAGAAATTTAAAAAGCGTGCCTCGAATGGATCAAACTGATCCTAAATAACTTAAGTGTACGCCAGAAAAAAGATGAACTCTTCAAAAGTATACAACAAAATACATCACTCAACAATGTAAAACTCAAAATGTTCATCATCCAATAAAAAATAAACATACATGCAAAGAAGCAAAAAAAGATGAACCATACTTGAGAGAAAATCTAGTCACTATTTACAGATCCAGACATAATGGAAAGGATGGATTGGCACATGAGGCTCTTTAAAAAGATATTATAAATGTTACACTTATGCTCAAGGATATAAAGGAAAGCATGAACATTATTGGAGAGAAATTAGAAGATTTCTTTTTAAAAATTCAAATGGAACATATAAAGAAAAATAAAATATCTGATTGAAAAATATATTTAGATGAGTTTAATAGATTAGACACTTAAGCAACAAATTAAGATTAGACACTTAATAGATTAGACACTTAAACTTGAATAAGTAGCAATAGAATATACCTGAATGAAACACAGGGAAAAAATAGAAAAAAAAGTATGAAAGTATCCATGACAGCTGGGATAATATCAAGTGGCCTAATACTAATACAGGTATAATGGGATTAATGCCTTATAAAAGAGACCCCAGAGAGCTATCCACTTGTTCGGACATGTGAGGTTACAGCAAAAAGATGGCCATGTGTGAGCCAGAAAATTGGACCTCACCAGACCCTGAAGATTCTGGTTCCTTGATCTTAGACTTCCCAGTCTTCAAAACTGAGAAATAAATTTCTGTTTATAGGCCACCCAATCTATGGTATTTTTGTTATGGTACCCTTAACAGATTAAGATGGAAGGTTTTTTTTAAAAAAGGAGAAAGTTTTATTAAATGAAAGAGAAATGGAGAAATAAAAAGGATTTTGGAAAAAGTATACTATGTTGAAGAGAGGCAATACATATTTAGTAGATAATCATCATCCCCACCAAAAGAAAACTAAATCAAGGAAGGAGAATAAACACTAAATTCTATAATCCAAGAAAAAAATTTTATCCAAAATTTAAAATATTAAAACAATTAAGAGTGCATATTGAATGGATAAAGAAATTGTGGTTTATATACACAATGGAATACTACGTGGCAATGAGAAAGAATGAAATATGGCCCTTTGTAGCAACGTGGATGGAACTGGAGAGTGTTATGGTAAGTGAAACAAGCCATACAGAGAAAGACAGATACCATATGTTTTCACTCTTATGTGGATCCTGAGAAACTTAACAGAAACCCATGGGGGAGGGGAAGGAAAAAAAAAAGAGGTTAGAGTGGGAGAGAGCCAAAGCATAAGAGACTCTTAAAAACTGAGAACAAACTGAGGGTTGATGCGGGGTGGGAGGGAGGAGAGGGTGGGTGATGGGTATTGAAGAGCGTATCTTTTGGAATGCGCACTGGGTGTTGTATGGAAACCAATTTGACAATAAATTTCATATTAAAAAATAATAAAATAAAATAAATAAATAAAATATCTTATTTTGCTGTGAACTTCAAGAGAAAAAGAGAAAGAGTGCATATTGAAAGGACATACCATGTATCTGAAAATATTGAGGCAGAACAACCAACATGAAAATATATTCTACATTACTGGACTTTAGAGAAAAAAAAAAAAACCTTTGTGCTTTTAGGCAAAAGCAGTGTCTTACACAGACAAAATATTTATGTCTTCAGAATTAAGATTTTCAGTATGGAAGAAAGGAGATGAATAGGTATAGTACTGAAAAGTTTTAGGGGAATAAAAGAGAAATACTGAATTGGAATTGGAATTATCATTTGAAATTCATGAAGTCTCCTTGGGTTCTGGCTCTGTCAGACATCCTCATTACTAATGAGCTTTCCTAGATGCACCCAGCCAGTGATCCTAAAATATAATTTCTCACTAAAGGAAACCATTACTTTTTCAGGAATACCCAATTCCAGGGCTGGAAATGTACAAGATGAGCCTGTAACATGTCATCATGCCAGAAAGTAGGGAAACTATAAAAGACTACCAATGTTGTCTCAAAAGGATCCAGGAGATAACACCAAGGGACATTCACTGGCCAAAAATAGAACAACTTGAACTTCAGAAAAGGTAATAACTGCAGTTGATTGAAACCTACCATATATGTTTAAATCCATGAATTATGATAATATTAAAAAAAATTGGTCACTCTCAGAGGATGGTAGTGAGCCACTATAAACTGGTAAATAAAGGGAAAGATCTGAGGACTTATTCCATATTTCCTACATGACTGGCAGCCAATAAAAAAAAACTCTTTATAAAAGAAGCATGAGTACTACATGACAAAGAAGTAATGAAGTTAGATGATTATCATTCTGAAGCCCCCAGTAAATTAATGAATCTAAACAGTGAACATCAATGGCTGCCAGCACAACAAAAGGAGAGACAATCAGTGCCTCCTGATGAAAGAACACACTATCACATGTAGTCTTGCCAAAGGGATAGAACACAAGGCTAAGCTGGCTGCCAATTTGGAGACAATACGAAGGTCAGAGGATTTTGTTGAATTGTACCACAAATGTGCAATTGGCAGAATCTAGACTGTAGGGAACTCTATAAGTCATGTGCTCCAAGTCCTTCCATAGATAAACTGTAAGGAGAAGAAAGGGATAAAAGGCCAACCTGTAGGTTAAAAGAATGTGAAAGACATATCAATTATTTTTTAATGAGCAACACAATTTAGTCTTTAGGGTTTCTAAGATGCATGTGGGGTGATAAACTGTAAAAATATCCAAGGAGTTAAAAAGATCCAAATAAATTAGGAAGATTATTTAAAATAATAATAATAATGATGATGAAAATATGTATTAGAACATCTAAAGTAGTATTCAGAGGAAAATGTATAGTCTACAATACTTACATTAATAAGAAAGAGTTTTAAAAATGAATTAAGTATCCAATTCAAGAAGTTACTTAATAAAAGCAGGAAAATATTAAAGTACTAGTACATAAATTCAAAGTCTGAATCTTTGAGAAAGTCAATAAAATTAATGAACTTTAAAATAACCTAATCAAGAAAAGTGAAAAGAGAAATCATAAATGCAAAACAAGATAAAGGAGAGACTTATCGTGATGAGCGCTGAGTATATTGTACATCTGAAACTAACACTGTATGTTAATTATAATTGAATTAAAAACCAAAACAAAAAAAACTTAAAAAAAAGAAATCTGGGAGGAAAAAGAAATCTGTACTGAATGTAATAAAATATAATAATCTAAAAAGTATAAAATAAGGGGGAAATAACAAATACAGAAGAACTGCAAATACAAATATCAGAAGAAACCAAACAGTATCATATACAATGATTTTCTGAACATTACAAACATGTTAGGAAGCCTTGATGAAATGGGTAGTCCCTAAGGGATTATTAATTCTTGTAGATCAATTCCTATAAGTCAATTCCTATCGAAGAAATGGAGGATGCTAATAAAGAGCTATTTCCCCTCAAAATCACCAGGCCTAGATGGTTGTGTGAAGAGCTTCTACCTGTCCTAAAAATAAATAAATAAAATAATAATAATATTATTATTAATAATAATAACTCCACAACTAGTTGAACTATTCCAAACCATAGAAAAAAGAAAACTCCCACCTTTTTTATGCATCAAGCATAACATTGATTACAAAAGTCAACAATAATTGCACAAAAATATCTATAAACCAATCTTGCTTGTGATTATTTATGCAAATACCAAGGAAATATTAATAAACAGACTCCAATAGCTCATTAAAAGAATCATATGCTATTATCTAGTTATTTGTTTCAGCAACATAAAGATGGTTCAATAATGAAAAGAGTTATTGTAATTCATCATATTAATAGATCTAAGGAAAACAATGGATAATTTCTTCATAGATTTTCAAAAGGCATTTGGTAAACTTCGACATTTATTCTTAACTTTAGCAAATAATTGAAGAAAACTGTTAAATAGGAGAGATGAAAATCTTCTCAACCTGATAAAATATCTCTCCAACACATAAGCCAGTGTAATGCTTAATGATAAGGTACTAGAAATATTGCTTTTAAAATCTGAAAAAAGTACCATAATTTCCACTATCACCACTAATATCTAATTTACTATTGTTTCTTGGTACTAGCCAAAGAAATTTTGACAAAAGAAGGAAATAAAGATACAAAAATTAGGAACAAAGAAGTAAAATTATCACATTTTGCTGGTGGCTGAGTGAAATTAATATATAATCAATAAATTATATACATACAAACAGAAATAGGGAAGACAATTCCATTTATAACAGCAGAAAAACAAAAAAAATGCTAAAAAAACATGAAATGTGCAAATTTCTTATTTGAATAAATATGCTAAACACTCCTAAGAGATATAAGGAATACCGGATCAAATGGCAAGTCATACCATGTTCTTGGATGGGAAGATTCAACATAAAAATGCCAGTTCTTGCTAAATTAGTCTATAAATACAGCATAATCACAATAAAAACAGCATCACTTTTTTTTTCTGGAACTAGGCAATTTTATAGGATTTTAAAGTTTATATGGTGAAATAAGCAAGAATAGAAGAATTTTGAAAAAGAGAAAAGTCTGAAGATGTACTAGAGAGGCAAAAAACATCAGTATAATAAATTTTATAACATACTATTATAGGCTCAAGAATTAAAACAGTATGGTACTGGCACTTGAATAAAGAGACAGATTATTTCACCATAATAAAAAGCAAAGAAATAAACACAAATATGTTGAGAGAGTATCTCAAATTTGTAAGGAAAATAATTATTAAATGGTAAGGGAACAAAGAGGTACCCATCTGGAAACAAAAACTATATAGTAGATTTACACCACATATGTTATTTAAAGTATATTCCAAGATCAAGTATCTGATTATAATAACTGAAACTTAAAAAAAAAAAAAAAAACTCTGTAAGAGGGAAAATTCTCTTACAATTTTTGATTGGGGAAGGCTTTCCTGGAATGACACGAAATCCAGAAGCTATAAAGAAAAAGTTGATAAATTTGGTTCCCTAAATTTTTTTTTAATTGCAAAGCAGCAAAAACTTTCCCAAGTTTTAAAAAAAGACCGATTGAAAAACTACTGGCAATTTATGTTGCAAATTAAGGATTAATGTCCCTAATACAAAAAAAAAAAAAAAATCTACAAATCAAGAAGAAAATGACCAGCATGCTAATAGAAAAAATGAGCAAAGAGTTCACAGGAAATACATTTGTTTTGAAACATGAAAAGTAACTCCACTCATAATATGAGAAATGCAAACTAAAAATACACTGAGAAACCATGTTTTATATATCAAACTGTCAAATATCAAAAAGTTATAATACACTCTATTAGTAGATATGGACACTCAGGTATTTCTGGTGGGTGTGTAAATTGGATCAACCTCTATGGAGGGCAATTTGTCAACATATTACAAAGTTGGATATCTTCAACCTTGTAAATTCACTTCTCAGAATTTATACTAAAATATAAATTCACACTCAAAATGGCTTATATATAACTATGCACAGTGCAAGTAGTTTGTGATAGCGAAGTTTGGAAACAATCTAAATATCTGTCAATAAAAGGCTAATGTTTATCCATGCAGCCATAAAAAAAGAACTTAGGAAAATCTTTACATACTTATATGGAAAAATTTCAATGATAAATTGTTAAGAAAAGCAAAGACATTTGATCTTTCTGGAAAATGCAAAATAGAGTGCATAGCATTTTACCATATGAGGAGAATATATATGTGTATGCATGTGTATCACATATATACAAATACATACCTACATATAAATTATGTATATAACAGATATGTGTATGTACATCTTCATTTGCATGGATAAAATAGCTCTAAATAAAATGTCTCTAGAGAACTGTTCAGGAAACTAATATTACTTTAACATGTAGAGAGGGACATTTTAAGTCTAGAGAATAGTAGGAAAAAGACTTTCTATATGCTTTTTGAAACTATTCTCTTTTTATTTTTTTGCTTTATTGAGATATAACTGATATACAAAAAGTTGGACACATTTAATGTATACATCTTGATGAGTTTGGATATATACATACACCATGATGCCATCACCACAACCAAGGTACTACACATATTCATCACTTCCAAAAATTTTCTTGCATTCTTTTGTGGTGTTGTTGCTGTTGTTTCCTTATGTTTGTTTTTGTCTTTGTCTTTTGGTAAGAACACTCAACATGAGATCTATTCTCTTGACACATTTTAAAGTACATAATAAAGTTTCTATTATACAAGATGAGTAAGTTCTAGAGATCTGCTATACAACATAGTACCTGTAGTTAACTTTATGAAATTTAAGCTGTGTGTAGGTACTAACCTAAAAAATATGTCTGTGGGGGCGCCTGGGTGGCGCAGTCGGTTAAGCGTCCGACTTCAGCCAGGTCACGATCTCGCGGTCCGTGAGTTCGAGCCCCGCGTCGGGCTCTGGGCTGATGGCTCAGAGTCTGGACCCTGTTTCTGATTCTGTGTCTCCCTCTCTCTCTGCCCCTCCGCCGTTCATGCTCTGTCTCTCTCTGTCCCAAAAAAATAAATAAACGTTAAAAAAAAAAATTAAAAAAAAATATGTCTGTGTGCATAATGTACAATTAAATATATATAAATTATAAGTGTGCATAAATAAATATTTATATAAATGTACTTATATATTCATATAAATATTCATATAAATATATTTAATAAATAAATATTTATATTTAATAAATATATTTATATTTATATTCATATAGATATATATGAAAAATATGGAATATTAATAGCAAATACCTCTGGTTGGTATTATTATTGGCGATTTTACCTCTTCTATATTTTCCAGGTTTCTACAATAGTTTTATATTATAACCACAGAATTATAAATGTCATATTTAAAAGACTGGAGGGATCTTGATAATACTGAATAAAATAAATCAAAACATATGGATCTAGTTTCAGACCTAACACTCACCAGCTAGGTGCCATTCATCATAACTTCTAATTTGCCTGAGTCTCAGTTTTCTGATCTGTAAAATAGGGATAATACTGTTTGCCTTGGTTTTCCTCAATTTGAGAGAAAATAAAATAATAAAATTATTTGAAAGTGTTTATAATTGTCATGCTACAGAAATGTGCAGTGCTGTTACAGTTAATGATGTAAGAAGCATTACTGAAGTATTACATTTCTCTATTTCTTGCTTAAGATACAAATTGGCTAAGGGCATCTCAGTGGCTCCCTTGGTTAAGCAACTGGCTTTTGGTTTCAACTCAGATCCTAATCTCTGTTTTGTGGGTTTGAGCCGGGCATTGGCCTCTGTGCTGACAGTGTGGAGCCCGCTTGGAATTCATTCTCTCTTCCTCGCTCTCTGCTCCTCCCCCACTTGATCTCTCTGTTTCTCTTTCTCTCTGTCTTTCTCTCTCAAAGTAAATAAATAAACTTCTTAAAAAGATACAAATTGGCCAGCGAATTGAGCAAAACCCTCTCTCCCTGTATTTCCATTTGGAAAGTGGAAGTAAGAAGGAGCAAGTTAGGAGAGTTCGATAGGAAAGTTCCAAGGGAAAAAATTCTCACCCAAGAAAATAACATTCCCTTGCAGTCTCCTAAAGCCAGATACTACCCTACTAACACACATCCAACTCTATGCACTCATTCTATGGAATCAATTTGTTTCTACCGTACAAACTGGTTATTTTGTAAAGACAGTGCTTTGGGTACATCTGCTTTGCTGTCCATACTCAGAAAAACCTGAATGGACTCAATGCCAAGTGTAGCACTCTCTTGAGGGATTTTCCCCACCATCACACCAAAACACACACAAGTGCATACACGTGTACACACATATTTCTAGGTATTTTTTTTAATTATGCATAGGGTTACCAGAGAAGATGCTGAACCATGAAATAATAATAGTTATGTCAGCAGGAATGTGGGATTGGAGCTCAACATTGCTTGTAAAACAATATATCGTTTCAACAAAAACAGGCCGAAAGATCAAAAACAGTTCTGAATCAGTGTCCAAAAAGCTCCATTTTTAAGTAGTGGTTTCAAAAGATTTTTCCCATAACATCTGAGGGAACAAAGCAGACATGGGTAAGCAGCTAGACTCCCCTCACCTTGGCCAGCTCTGCTCTCTTTTGCTCCCTCTTTTTTTCCGGCATTAGGATGTTTCAAAACGTTTTAAGTGGAAAACCTAGGGATCGTAAGTGCTTGGGAAATTCATTCACTGAAAGTCACAGACCCGTTCACTCTGCTATCTGCTTTACCACTCAGTGGGGTGTCTCCAAATATCTTGAGGGGTATTGCAAAATACTAAAATAAATGGAAAAAACCCACAGTTTATTGGTTCAAGTTATTTTTCCTTTAATTTATTTATACCATACACAGTCCTTTAGGGGAAGTCAGGGCGAGTTTAAAAAAAAAAATCAGCCACCACAAATATAAAAGATTGGAGATTGTTACTTCAGGCCTCTAGGAGATAATTTAACGGTATTATGTATAATGGTGAGAGTGTGGTCTGAGACCAATATACCATCTGGGTTAGAATCCCACCTCTAATACTAGCCATGTGACTTCAAACACTTCCATGATTAACCCTTCTGTGCCACTTTTTCCACTCGCAGGGTTATTGTGAGGACTAAATATTATTATCCCTGAAAAGTATTGAAAACAATGCCTAGTGTACAATAAGTGTTCAATGAATATTAGCTGTTATGTTAATTGTTGTTAATGATACCATGACAAAAAAATTACTAACTAGTCCTTGAACACCTTGAAAGAGTCAATGTTCTCCCTTAAGCATGTCCCCTAAAAGCAAAAAAAACAAAACAAAACAATCAAGAAACATGTACCCTAAGCATTTACTACTATAGAGCTACTCAGATACCATGGAGAATCTAACTCTCCATATAACAAGCACCATGTAGCTTCTTGTCTCAAGATTCTGCCTTTCAGCATGGATGGTTAACGTGTGCTTCACAACCAAACAGAAAGAAAGAAAGAAAGAAAGAAAGAAAGAAAGAAAGAAAGAAAGAAAGAAAGAAAGAAAGAAAGAAAGAAAAAGAAAAGCATATAATCAGGCGAAAACTGTCTTCCATCTTGCAGTGAAGGACACTGATGGGTTGGTATCCTGCATTCGATGTTTATTAGACTGGCTCTTTTCTTCCTGCATTCTAGCTCATCTTAGAGCTTCAACAGATGGGTGGGCAATACAGGAGTAGCACGGAACACAGTGCTTTGTTTTGATGTCTTAACACTTAAGATGAAAAGAATAGTCTTTAAGCTGGCCACTCTTTGTAGACTGTGTCTTTAGCGGAACATCATTTTTTCCATTAGTACAACCAAATGACCTGTTGATAAATGTTTTAGGGAACAGATCATAGCAAGAAGAAAACTAAAGGCATATTTGAGTTCACGAAGATACCTAATTTTCCATCACTGAGAGATGTTCTTCTTTATCTCCATGTATGTTATTCATCAAGGCATCTTGACACTATTTACTGGAAAGTAATGGCACTGTTTACCAGAAAACTAGCTTAATCTGCTACTCATTGTTTTCATCAGTTAAATAAAACTGACCTTTCATCTTTAGCATTGTGCTTCCAACAAAATCTTGCCAAAATCACTAATGATCTGTGTTCCTCAGACAGCTGCAATACATTCCCCATGAGCTAAGGAATGGTGGGATCATCACCCCATCCAGAGATAGAAGGGCCCAATTTTACAGCCCACATTAACAGGTTATCACTCAAGCCACACCATTACGATACAGGCAAAAGAGTAAGTGGAGGTAAGAAAAAAAAGGGGACCTGGATACCTTAGTTGGTTAAGCGCCCGACTCTTGATTTCATTTCAGGTCATGATCTCGCAGTTTATGAGTTCAAGCCCCACATTGAGCTCTGTGCTGACAGTGCGGAGCCTGCTTGGGATTTTCTCTCTCTCTCTCTCTCTGCCCCTCCCCTGCTTGCACTCTCTCTCTCTCAAAATAAATGAACATATGTATATATTTTAAAAAAGAAGGTTGGAAAAGAGAATCCTCAAATCTGGTGTGGAACCCCTAAATCAAAAGAATTTAGTTGTTAAGACTGAATTGACAAAGCTCAGAGTCAAAGGTAGAGTTAATAATCAGTCAATAAAATCAAGTTTTTTAGAGTTTCACAGAAACTCTACTACAAAATTAGTATATATATTCCACGGTGGAAACTTACCTACCTTAATCAGTATTCTTCCATCATCAAAATGAGCTGAAGACCTGCCCATGTTGCCTCTCATATAGGATGATATCAATATAATACATAATGTCATTTTACTTCTCACATTGATAAAGGTGCTTAGGTAAAATTAAGCTCAGTCTCAATTTATCTCTGAAAGACCAAAGTTTGCACATTCACAGGTTATACGTTGGTTATTTTCAACCTAGCTCTAACACCCAAGCATATCATAAGCATTCTCACACAGTTCAACCAAATTACAGAAGCAAACATTTTATTTGAACATGTAAGGTTTCAAATCTTGGAGGTTTGCTTTTGATCACCCTTTTTTCCTTCCTTCCTTCCTTCCTTCCTTCCTTCCTTCCTTCCTTCCTTC
>NW_024412417.1:8081094-8106207 GCF_014898765.1 Herpailurus yagouaroundi
TTCCTTCCTTCCTTCCTTCCTTCCTTCCTTCCTTCCTTCCTTCCTTCCTTCTTTCCTGCAATAACAATATCTGGATTCACCTTTAAGAAACCATTTTATCCCATCCCCATCTGTCTATTTTAACTTGTACTCCAAGATGAATTTATAAGAATGTTCACTGCAGTAAAAATGTTGGTAAAAATCTAAATTTTGGATATTTAACAGAGCAGTGATTATAAGGCACCCAATGTAAAATATTATGCCAAATTTAAAAGAATGGGGAAGATACATGGAACAATGTCCGTGATTATTAAGTGAAAAAGTAAGCTGCACAATAATAATTTGTAAGCTTGGGTTAATTTATGTAAATGTGTTATAGGCACATAAATATACTTGGAAGTGCACACAGTTTATCTCAATAGATACACACTGGATTGATAATGGTGGCTAACTTCTAAAAAGGAGTGGATGACTAGAGAAAGGAAAAGTGAATGGGGAATCTTAACTTTAATTACATCATTCTATATCATTTGAAATAAAATGATAAAAAATGAAGTCTTTTTATGTAAGTGAATTATGTCTTCAGACTTCAGAAAGCACTTTGGGTTGTTATCAAAAGTGGTGGTTATTAATGAATATGCAGTTATAATAGTCTCTTCAGAAAACAAGTTTTCAGCATATAATTTACCCACTGATGCAGCAATGTAAAGTCTCTTTCAGACGGTTCAAAAAAAGCTTATGTCTTCCATGTCCCAATCTTAGTTCCCATGTCAAAGTAACTACTAGAGATGTAGGATATATCCTTATAGATTTACAAATGCATATGTGAATATTAGAAATATGTATACTTTTACTGCATCTTTAGAATCCTCAGATGTGTGTCAAACACCTGTCCTCTGAGTCCTCAAGTTCTGGGAAACATGTATCAGTCTCTCTAAGTGGGTCCCTATAGTCTATTTCACACCAAAGAAACAATGTCTTTAATTTTCAACTCCAAAATTTTAATACTTTTATTCCTTTGAGTTGGGTAAGAGATTCAGAGGTTAGTCCTTTATGGGTGGTGCAGTACCAACTTCGGAATGTGGAAGCGATTGCTACCTATTGCATTGAGAACTAGGCCAAAAATAAAAATGAATTGCATTTATTTTAATATCAAGTTAGTCAAATTTCTTAAACCAATTAATTTTAATATTTGTTCCCATATCTTAGCCACTGCTTAACTCTTTTATTAGTTTTATAAGGTATTCCTCTTTGGGTTTTAGTATAAAAATTTATTTTGGGCATAAATGATGACAACTCCTTTCCAGTGCTTATAACTCCTGTTTCTTCTTATCTTCACACATTGGCTTAAAATTACCAGCACAAAGTTCAGTCTCAGTGATAATAGGCAACCGTGTCTTTTTTCTAACTTAATTAGAAGAAATACTTGTAATGTTTCACCATTAGATGTGATGTTTGCTCTAGATTTCTGCTAGATGCTCTTCAAAAAAAAATTTTTAACCTATCCTACCTCTCGCTGATTAAAAGTTGTGTATGATTTATGGGTCATTAAATTTTATCAAATGGTTTTTCTATGTGTATTTGAGATGATTGAAAAGATTTCCTCCTTTCATCTGTTTTCTAATATACTAAATTACACTGGTAAAATTTCCATGTGTTGAGTCATTTTTGCATTTCTAGGAAAAACTTGGTCGTGTGCTTTATTCTTTTAATAGAGTTCTGTTCTATTCCCTAACATTTCATTTAAAATTTTTGCCCCATATTTTAAGTAAGAATGTTCTGTGCTTTCCTGTTCTATTGTTTCTCTTGCCAAGTTTTTGAAATTTAGTTAAATGAGTTACATAGCTTTATAATTTTTTTGATGTACTGGCATAATTTATGGATCATGGAGATTATGTGTTTCTTGAAGTTTGTGTAGAAATCGTCTGTATATCTATTTGGTCCTTCCTTCATTTTTAATATTAGTCCTTTGATCTCTTTTCAATTATACTGTGTTATAGGTTTATTCAGTTGTCTACTTTGAGATCATTTTTATATGAATCACATTTTCCTAAAAAATTATCCATTTCATATAACTTACAAATATGCAAATATTCTAACATTTTCTCCCTTTTCTATTGGTATTTATGGCCCTATGGAATTTCAGTTGTCTTTTTTACTCTTAATAAGATTTTCCAAAGGTTTTTGTAATGTTATTAGTGTTTTAAAATAATTTTAATGGATTTATTCATTAATTCATTTTTAATTCATTAATTACTTTTTAATGGATTTTAATGGATTAATTCATTAATTACTATTTCTATCTGTTAAAATGCCTCTCTTCTCCTTTATAAAGCCCATTTTGGTATTATTTTCAAAGTTTTGTGAATTGGAAGATCATTTAGTTTATTTTCAGTTATTATTACTTTATAATATTTGGATTATGGTTATAAATTTTTCTCTGAACACAACTTATTTTAATTCCACTGTCTTAACTGTATTATACTTTCAGTTACCACTTTGGAGAAGTTTATCATTTATATTTTTCTTTACTCTGTAACTCAAAATATATTTGAAATTGATTTTAAATTTCAAAGTGTATAGTTTTTTTTTCTATCCATTTGGCACAGGTTTTAATTTTATTATAATGAGTGTGGCTAGTATAGTTTCTACTTTTGTAATCAATCAGGATTTCTTTTTTTTTTAATTTTCTTTTTAACGTTTATTTATTTTTGAGACAGAGAGAGAGACAGAGCATGAACAGGGGGGAGTCAGAGAAAGGGAGACACAGAATCTGAAACAGGCTCCAGGCTCTGAGCTGTCAGCACAGAGCCCGACGCGGGCTTGAACTCACTGACCGCGATATCATGACCTGAGCCGAAGTCGGCCGCTTAACCGACTGAGCCACCCAGGCGCCCCAATCGGGATTTCTTTTATGGTTTAATGTGTCATCTATGCTTTTTGGTGTGTGAATTTTCCATGTGTATTTGAAGAAAAAGATATTTATTCTTTTTACTGGATGCAATGATACGTAACTATAAGTATAGATACAGAATCGGAATTTATCATTGGATTATTCCAATTCTATATGTACTTAATTTTGTCAAAAAACTTCTGAGAAGTGTATTAATACCTATCAATAAGGTCACGGATTTATCAGTTTCTATTTATATGCTTCTAACAGATGTTTTATATTTTTGAAAGCAATGTATTTAGTTGCAGGTTACATTATGACTTTTATACCTCTGTAGGATTGCGATCAATGGTATTTTAAATTCAGATTATTTTTTAAGCTTGTTCTTCTAAAATTCAGACTTTAACATTCAGCTTTATTTGTTTCTTGCTTTATTATTTCTTTGGTACCCTTTGCTCTCCTTGTGGATTTATTTTTTTCATTTTGTTAGAATGCATCTGCCATTAATATTTGTAGAGGAAGTTTATAGGTAAAAATGTCTCCAGTAATTAAATGTTTCAAATATCTTTATTTTCCCTCATGCTTAAATGATAGTTTGGCTAGATAAAGACTTCTAGGTTCAAGTTTTTCCTTAGATCTTTGAAGGTATTGTTGTATTATCTCATTAGAACTAGTATGGTTGGTGAGAAATAATTACCAGTCTATACTTTGTATAATATAGGGATTTACTTTATTCTTCTGGCAGCTTTTAGGATTTTCTTTCTTTATATTCTGCATCCCCAAAATTAAACTATATTCTGTCTGGATGTGAGTCTCTTTTTATTCATATTGCTTGGCAATTGGTAGACCCTTTTCATCTACCATGTCATTTTCATTTCAAGGTCTACTGAGCTTTCATTTCATTCAAATGAAATCTCTTTCCCTAGCATATATTCTTATTTCTTTCACTTTTATCTTATTTTATTTTAAGTATAGAAGTAATGCATCAGTATATTCTTGTAAAAATTTGGATAATTGACAAGCAATTGTGAGCAAAAACTTGAATAACTGTCATCCTTTTTCCAATCCCATATTCTCCCTAGGAAAGATCACTGTTAATAAATTAAATATGTATCCTCCCAGACAGTTTTATTAATCATTTAACTTTTATCAAATTAACACACATTTATGGTTTACAAAATCAAAAACGATAAGGTTTGTAACAATAACAAAGAAACCACAGTTTCCTGTTCTACCTCCCTACCAGATTCCTGCTCCTGGGAGACAAACACAGCCAATTCTCCCTTTGAGCACTAATTTCATCAGTGAGTTCATGCATCCCTGGCTGATAACCCAAGGCATCTTGAATTTTTAAGGATCACTCACTTGGAATTACCCCTATTCAAGGCTGTGGTCCCCAGTCCTCTTTCCGTACACTCTCTTTTTAGATACAGTAAAACCTTGGATTGTGAATAACTTGTCCTGCAAGTGTTCTGAAAAATGACCAAACATTTCTAGTAAATTTTAACTTAATCAATGAGTGACGTCTTGCAATAGGAATAGTACATGACACTGAATGTCACATGATCACAACTGAGCCAATGATTCTTCTCTCTTTCCCTCTCTTTCTCTCACTACGGGATTATGCGTGAGCATCTCCCATGATTGGATGCTCGGTCAGGCCACAGTGTTTGGCAGAAATCAGTGATTTTTCAGGATGTTGGAAGGTGCCCGCAACTGGCACTAGTGTTTTGTTTTGTTTTGTTTTGTTTGTCACTTCAAAGCACCTATGGACAGTCCATTGCTTTTCCATACAAGAGTAAGCTTAGGAATGCTTTGCTTCATTCTAGGTCCCTTTCCCAGATATAGATATATAGATATAGATCCTTTCCTCTGCTGCCTTATTGCCAGTTACATTAAATACAGTATATGACAAGAGCTTATTAATACTGTACTGTAGTCAACATCCATTAGTGATAGTGAGAGTCATCCTACACAATAACCCTCCCTCTCTTGTCTCTCTCACACCAGCCACAAAGGTTTTTAAAACTAAATGCAAGTTAATTTGTTTATTTGTCTTTATATTTTGTATTTTCTCTATTATTTTGTATTACAGTATTGTAATCATTTTTATATGAATATTTTTGGGTTGTGGAACAAATCATCTGACTTGCCGTTATTTCTTTCAGCATTTATTCTTTTTTTTTTTTTTTTTTTGAGAGGCAGAGAGAGACAGTATGAGCGAGGAAAGGACAGAGAGAGAGGGAGACACAATCTGAAGCAGGCTCCAGGCTCAGCTGTTAGTACAGAGCCTGATGTGGGGCTCGAACTCATGAACAGTGAGATCATGACCTGAGCCAAAGTCGGACGCTTAACTGACTGAGCCACCCAGGCACCCTGCCATTATTTCTTATGAGGAAATTTGCTTTGATATACAAATGCTTTGGATTATAAGCATGTTTCTGGAATGAATTATGCTCACAAGCTAAGAATTTACTATATACATATTTTTTTTTATTTTAGTCGACATACAGTGCAATATTTGTTTCAGGAATAGAATTCAGTGATTCATCACTTACATACAACACCCAGTGCTCATCACAACCATGCCCTCCTTAATGCTCATCACCCTTAGTCTACCTCCCACCCATCTCCCTCAATCCACCCTCAGTTTGTTTTCTATTGTTAAGAGTCTCTTGTGGTTTGTTGCCCTCTCTTTACAATAGACAAGGACAACTTTACTAGAAGTTGTCATCACTTCCTGGAAACCAGTGTGGCGAGCAAATATGGGCCTCTTTATCATATAACCAAAGTATTCTTTGTGGTTTTAGCTAGGATTTGTAATAGAAGGAGGCACTCTTAAACATAAATTAATTAACCACTGTGTGTAAATTTCTAACTAAATTTACTTAACAGTTAAATTAAACATGACAACCAACTTCAAACATACAATGCAAGTGAGAGTTTAACTTTAATCAACAATGCCTCCTCCCTAGAGAGTTGATAAATGTTCTCAAGAAATAGTCAGCAGTGTCACTGTCTCTATCATGATGTATCTTCAGTCCTTCTGTCAGGTGTGTTTCAAGAGACATACAGCTGTTCTCATAGATTTAGCATCTGCATGTCATAACACCATAGTTTGCTTCATCACTACAAACCCATATAAACTCCTTTTTTAAATTTCTAGTAAGTACTGGTTTTCTTGATTAAATAAATTGTATCATGGGGCGCCTGGGTGGCTCAGTCAAGTTAAGCATCCGACTTCTGCTTAAGTCATGATCTTGCGGTTTGTGAGTTCGAGCCCCGTGTCGGGCTCTGTGCTGACAGCTCAGAACCTGGAGCCTGCTTTGGGTTCTGTATCTCGTCTTCTCTCTGCCCCTCCCATGCTCATGCTCTGTCTCTCTCTGTCTCTCAATAATAAGTAAACATTTAAAAAATTGTATCATAAGGGCACTTAATTAAGTGAATTCAACTAGTTAAGCCCACCATTTGTGTTTCTTAGGTTAGGTTGCACATTGCAATCATCAGGAAGCTTTAAAAATATTATGTGGGATTTTAATGGTTTCATGTCTCACATTTAGGTCTTTCATCCATTTTGAATTTACTCTTGTGTATGGTGTAAGACAATGGTCCAGTTTCATTCTTTTGCATGTTGCTGTCCAGTTTCCCCAACACCATTTTTTTAAATATGAAATTTATTGTCAAATTGGTTTCCATACAACACCCAGTGCTCATCCCAACAGGTTCCCTCCTCAATGCCCATACCCACTTTCCCCTCCCTCCTACCCCCCATCAACCCTCAGTTTATTCTCAGTTTTTAAGAGTCTCTTATGGTTTGGCTCCCTCCCTCTCCAACTTTTTTTTTCCCTCCCCTCCCCCATGGTCTTCTGTTAAGTGTCTCAAGATCCACATATGAGTGAAAACATATGGTATCTGTCTTTCTCTGTATGACTTATTTCACTTGGCATAACACTCTCCAGTTCCATCCACATTGCTACAAAAGGCCATATTTCATTCTTTCTCATTGCCAAGTAGTATTCCATTGTGTATATAAACCACAGCTTCTTTATCCATTCATCAGTTGATGGACATTTAGGCTCTTTCCATAATTTGGCTATTGTTGAAAGTGCTGCTATAAACATTGGGGTATAAGTGCCCCTGTGCATCAGCACTCCTGTATCCCTTGGGTAAATTCCTAGTGGTGCTATTCCTGGGTCATAGGGTAGATCTAGTTTTAATTTTTGGAGGAACCTCCACACTGTTTTCCAGAGTGGCTGCACCAGTTTGTATTCCCACCAAAAGTGCAAGAGGATTCCCGTTTCTCCACATCCTCTCCAGCATCTATAGTCTCCTGATTTGTTCATTTTAGCCACTCTGACTGGCGTGAGGTGATACCTCAGTGTGGTTTCAATTTGTATTTCCCTGATGAGGAGTGATGTTGAGCATCTTTTCATGTGCCTGTTGGTCATCTGGATGTCTTCTTTAGAGAAGTGTCTATTCATCCAACACCATTTGTTAAAGAGACTGTCTTTTTCCCACTGGATATTCTTTTCTGCTTTGTCAAAGGTTAATTAATCATATAGTTGTGGGTTCATTTCTAAGTTTTCTGTTCTATTGATCTGTCTGTCTGTTTTTGTGCCAGCACCATACTGTCCTAATCACTACAACTTTGTAATATAACTTGAAGTCCAGAACTGTGATGCCTCCAGCTTTGCTTTGCTTTTTCAAGGTTGCTTTGGCTACTCAGGGTCTTTGCGTTTCATAAAAATTTTTGTATTCTTTGTTCTAGTTCTGTGAAAAATGCTGGTGCTGTTTTGATAGGGATTGCATTAAATGTGTAGGTTGCTTTGCTTAGTATAGACATTTTAACAATATTTGTTATTCCAATCCATGAACATAGAATGTTTTTCCATTTCTTTGTGTCATCTTTAATTTCTTTCATAAGTGCTCTTTATTTTTCAGCATACAGATCTTTTACCTCTTTGGTTAGGTTTATTCCTAGGTATCTTATGATTTTTGGTGCAATTGTAAATGGGATTGATTCCTTAATTTCTCTTCCTTGCTGCTTCATTATTGATGTGTGGAAACAACAGATTTCTGTATGTTGATTTTGTATCCTGAAACTTTAATGAATTCATGTATCAGTTCTAGCAATTTTTCTGGTGGTGTTTTCACTGTTATTATTAATTTATACATGTATAAAAGAGTGCACAACAAAAAGTAAGTTTCCTGTCCTCTTGTCCCTGCTCCTGAGGCTTCTTTCTTAGAGGCAGCTGTATCAGTAATCCTTGGAGCACATTGTTCTAGAGGTACTCTCTAAATACCTCAAAATGGCATCCTCTGACTCAGTTGCTCACATATTTTAGGAGAACACAGATGACCTCCATGTATGGGATGGGGTCACTGCTGGTCATCTGGACCATGGCAGGGCATCCAATTACTCCAATAATCACCAGTGAATTGTAGGATAGAGTACAGGAGTAGGACAAGGCACTGGGTCATCAAGGTACTTAATTTCTTATGGCAAAATGGTAATTATAAAGAAGAGGTTATATTTAGTGTCCTAGTAAGGATGAAAAGGGAAAAAGAGAAACAGAAGATGGTGAGTGTTCTACTCAGAAGAGAAAAGGAAATGAGAAACCATCAAGGATGGATTTGAAACAGTCTTATCTCCTGAGGTTACAGAATAGATATAACTGGGTATTAGGTGCAGCACCTGGCAATAACAGTGGCTGAGCTGCAGCAAGATATAGATGCTCAACCCTATCAGTCAGGTCTCGTGCACTAAGGCAAGGGCACTATGGGAAAGATATGGGACCCTGGCACATGAAATAAGGACATTTAGGCAGACATTAACAAGGCCTAGAATGATGAACCCACATAAACCTTCCTGGCCTGTGGAGGAAAGCCCCTCTTACTCCCAGGCATTATCCCCTGCTTAAAGCACTTCAATGACTGCACCTGGGGCAGGAGCCTCACCATGATGCAGCTTCTCTTAGGAGTCCAATTCCACCACCTCCCATTGCCTCCAAGCCTATAATGAGAGTTAGAGCTCGATGAAAGCCAATGGAGAACACAGGACTTTTTCTGTGTTCTATATCAAGAGACTTGTGGGACCTTACCAATTTGTATCTACAGGCATCTGAGGAGCACATGGGAGCAAATTCTAAGGGTGTTTGAACAAGGAGGGAAAAAATATAAGGCTTGACTGGGCAGAATTTATTGGCATGCATGTATCCATCTAGCATTTGGATTTAATGAGTTGGCTCAGGCACCTGGCAGTGGTGTTAACAGTCTGCTAGGTTAATTGCCAGTGAGAATGAAAGGCCAGAACTTCCTGTATACTGTGGAGGAAGGAATCTGAGGCCTTAGGGAGATGAGACTGTTGGAAGATCTATGTGAACCCTTCTTGGCTATTCCTTTACCAGACCTCAACTACCTGCCAGCTCCCTTTCTATGCCATCTCATAGAACTGTCAGCCAATATCCACTCTGGAATATTATTTGGCCTTAAAAAAGAATTAAATTCTGATATATGCTACAACATGGATGAACCTTGAAGACAGGATACTAAATGAAATAAGCCAGACATATAAGGAGCAATATTGTATGATTCCACTTATATGAGGTACCTAGAATAGGAAAAAAACATAGATTCAGAAAGTAGAATAGAGCTTACCAGGGGCTGAGCAGAGCAAGGAATGGGGAGTTTAATGGATAGAGTTTCTGTTTAAGATAATGAAATAGTTCTGGAAATTAATAGTGATGATGGTTGTACAACACTATGAATTTACTTAGTTCCACTGAATTGTACACTTAAAATGGTTAAAATGGTAAATTTTATGTTATATATGTTCTATAATAAAAAACAAGATACTTATTTTGTCTGGTCACAGGGTAGCCTATGACCTATGACACAAGCTAGGCCAATTGAACTAGTCAGACTGAACTACATATCTTGAGCTGAAGGTCACAAGATGAGTGTCTTAGTCAGGGCTGAGATAGCAAGGTATGCCATATGCTGGGTGGCTTATACACAACAGAAATCTATTTCTTACAGTTCTGAAGGCTAGAAACCTGAGATCAGTGTGCAGGCATTATCGGGTTCTGCTGAGGGCCCTCTTCCATCTTGTAGATGCCAACTTTTCAATGAATTCTCACATAGCAGAAAGCAAAAAGTGAAGCAAGCTCTCTTATGACTCTTATAAGGACACTATTCCCAGGGCGTCTGGGTGTCTCAGTTGGTTAAGCATCTGACTCTTCGTTTCAGCTCAGGTCATGATCTCAGGGTTTGTGAGATTGAGCTCCGTGTCGTGCTTTGCACTGACAGCATGGAGCCGGCTTGGGATTCTCTCTAGCGCTCTCTCTGGCCCTACCCTGCTTGTGTGCTCTCTTTTGCTCTCTCTCGCTCTCTCAAACAAACACCTTATAAGGACACTAATCTCATTCATGAGTGCTCTGTCCTCATGACCTCATCCCAGTGACCTTCCAAAAGATCCCACTTCCTAATACAATTGCATGGGGGAAATCAACATGAGAATTTGTGGGAGACATAAACATTCAAACCACAACAATGGGTGTGACTTAGAATGGATTCGTTCTGCTTCATCAGCATCTTTCTTAGATTCTTCAAACTATCCCATAGCCTTTAAATAATTTTTAAAGCACTTCTTTTTTTTAACTCTCAAATTACTCAGTTATAGTAGGCTATCTGTTTCCTGCCAGGACCCTGACTAATGAATTGAGTAACATCTATTGAGTGCCCACCCCCCATGCCAACACTGAGTGTATTATCAGTTTATCAACCTTTCTTTCCACCTCCATCCAGGATTGCTAAGGCATCATGGGTTTCTACTGGAATTTTGTGTTCTCCTCAAGTTATGCATAAATTCTGACTGTTTTCAAACTTACTTTAGAACTATCTGAGGTTTCTATCACCTGCTTCAAAGGATTTTGATTGACTTATGCCAATTTGGGCATTCAAAATTATGAAGATCTTTGGGGGAGCAATTAATAGCCTATAATATTTACAGGTAAATCTACAGGTAAGACCCTCCACAACCTGAGAAGTTACAGTGAAGTTATAGATTGAATTCTGCCCCATATGCAGATGACTGTTCACTAGCAGTTATAAACAATCATACAACCTGTTCCATAACTCGACACTTGATGAAGCCACAGGTCTTTGTTCTTTTAGGTGCTTTCATAGCACATTTCAAAATAGGTTCATTGAGACAAACACTGCACTATTCTAGAGGCAGGGTTAGGCCAACATTGTAGCCCAATTCAGTAATCAAGAAACTTTCATCAGTAGCTGAACATGGGGCCATTTTAGAGTTATGCTTCAACGCAGTTCTGAAGGGCACAGGCTATTGAGATTTTATACTTTGTCTATGCAAGGGCAGGGATACCTTTATAATATTTCTAACCTATGCATATATCTTGAACTTCCCACTTTCACTGATGAAATGCCACTTATTTTATCCATTCTGTTAGTATAGAGCCACCTCTGATGTCTGGGTTTCTGATCAGAACCTTTAACGTACTAACTGAATACTCCTAAATAGTATATTGCTAATCCGAAGACTGACAGCCCTTAAAATGTAAGTCAAAATCAACAATCATAAATATCACACTACTTAAGTAATTTAAAGTAGATTACAGACAAGATGACAAGAAAGCATAAGACAATAAACATTTTTAAAAAGGGGGGCACCTGGGTGGCTCAGTCAGTTAGGTGTCCAACTTCATCTCAGGTCATGATCTCACAGCTCGTGAGTTTGAGCCCCATTGGGCTCTGTGCTGACAGCTTAGAGCCTGGAGCCTGCTTCTAATTCTGTGTCTTTCTCCCTCTCTGCCCCTCCCCACTCACACTCTGTCTCTCTCTCTCTCTCTCTGTCTCTCAAAAATAAATACTAAAAAAAAAAAAAAAATGAAAGCATAAGACAATAGCAATCTCCTAATTCTGATTCATGATGAATTTATGTTATTAAAATAAGAGGCCTCCACCCAGCTCCCCAACCACTACCATGTTGTTCTCCTTTGCACTATAGACAAACTTCTCAAGAGCAGATGACTCTTACGGTCTCTGATTCTTCTCCTCACCCTCATTCTTCATTCCACGCTGGTCTAGCTTCTGCCTCCACTAAGCCCCTGAGACAGCTCTTGCCAAGGTCATAGTGACCTGTACGTCACAAAATCCAGTGCAAATATTTTAGTCTTCCTTCTCCTCCTTCCTGAAACGTTTTCTTCCTTGGCTTATATGCCATTTTACTTCCCTGATTTTCCACCTAATTTTTTAAACATTTCTTTTCAGTCTCCTTTGTTGACTCAACCTTCTCTTCAGAGTTTTAAAATCAACCCATTGATTTAGCTAATCCTAAATTATTTCATCTGCAACCATGACTTCAATCACTGTTTACATGCTGAGACACATATATGTACTTCCGACTCACACCATTCTGAGCTTTGGACACTGATACCTAACTGCCTGCTTCACATTTCTCTTGGAGGTCTCAGAAGCCCTTCAAATTTAACAGACTTCCAATGGAATTTTTTTTCAAAGAAGGTCATCTCCTAGTGATTTTTATTTCAGGAAATGGTACAACCATCTCCCCCACCTTACCCAATTATTCTAGTCTAAATTCTGGAAGTCATCTTTAACACATTCTCTTCCTCATTCCATCACCAAGCCCGGTTGACTCTGCTTTTTTAATATCACTTGAATCTGCCCATCTCTCTACAGCTGCACTTCTTCCATTCTGGTCCAAGTCATCATCACCTTTCACTTGGATTCCAGCAAATGACAAATCTTGCCAGGCAACTGAGTTTTTTATGGTTTAAAATTCAGTCTTCTTTATGCAATGCAGCAGAGACTTCTGAGTGCCTACCATAATTTGTTTTGCACTTCATCTTTTAGATGCTCATCATATTAAAAATAATTCTGATCTTATTTGAGACTCTACAGAAAGGCCATTCTTCCCAGTCTCTTGGAAGTATGGGTAAATTCTGGTCAATGACATGCAAATTGAAATGATATATGGGACTTCCAGGAAGACTTTCCTGCAAAAGGATGATCATCAAAGGGAAATATCTCAGTTAGAAAGTGCACCTCTTTTACCCATGTCCTTTTCACCCTTCCTGGTATCTGAAACACAGGTATGATGTTTGATGTTTGAATAGCATTATTATCAGAATTTCCTAGCTGAGCCCTTCTAGAGTTCCCGACCCAGAAAAAAAACATGATTGATAATTAAATCATAGCTCTTGTTTTCAGCAACTATATTTTGGGTGATTTTCACACAAAAAGAGATGGCTGATATCATTCACTGATTAAGGGTAGGGCTCTTTGAACAGGTATATGTATGGTGTCCTATGCTTCTCTTAGGTAGACAGCAAGGATGCTGGTGGCTCTAGGATCCCTCCAAAACTTACTCATTGCCCTTCTTTTCAGGAATTCTTTTATGGAGGAGGGGTCAAAGTGCTGAGCACTTTTCAAAGACCCACTATTTTAATGTTCTAGTTGCTTTCACCCCCAACATTTTCATTCTTCTAGCTAGTTGAACACGTATTATTTATGTTAAAACCAACTATTAATTACTGGACATATTCTTTCCAACTATTGTTAATGGATAAACTTTGTGCTCCCTTTCTTCATAGGCAAAAAATATTATTTTCTCAAATCTGTGGCCCTTCGAATTGAAAGCCATGGCTTTTACAACCCTTGTCTCTACTGTATATTTATAAAAGTCAGCTTAATTAAAAATGGTTATGATGGAAAATGTTGTGTTATATGTTTTTTGCTATAATTTAAAAAATCAATGTAGGAGCTCAAAGGCCAAGATTCAGAGTCTTTGTTCTCTATGTATTAAACCTTCTCTGAGAACAGTACATATAGGTAAAGTTAATTATAAATGCAAAAGTAATTGATAAGTGAAACCATATAATTTATCTAGTATACTCTTTTAAATGAATTCACATTGCAATTAGAATGAAATTTAAAATACTGAACTTGACCTATAAAGACCATATATAAAAGGCCCCTGGCCTGTTCCTCTAACTTCATGCTGAATTGCTCTCCCTTCCACTCAGTATCCCTTCCAGAGTTTCTGATGTGACATACACCTTCCAGCCTCAGAGCACACAGTTCCCTCTACAAACATCACTGTTCCTCACACCCTCACTTCCTCAGAGAAGCCTCCGTGATTCCCCAGACAAGGGAAGTGCTTTCCCTATTAGATGCTTCTTTAGTGATTTGTATTTCCATGTAATGACATAATTGTGTAAATAGCTGTTTAATGTTTACTTCCCTTCCTAATCTATCCTGTTTACTACCGTATCTCCAGTGCCTATAACATAATAGCATAACAGCTAATTAATAAATAGTTATTGAATACTTACATCATGACTGAATTAGTAGGTGGCTTTATAGTTCTTGGGCCATACCAAGGTTTGGATTGCACAATATCTAAGATCCATTCTAACTCTAAAATTACATGTTTCTATGATTCTGTTCCCATCCCAGGAAGGGCCATTAATCACCAACTTAGCCCATGTGTATAACAGTGCAAATTTAGGCCCATGTAAAGTTTATATTATGCAGATGTTCTCAGCAGTATTTGCCTTTCCAGATGCTTGGTTGATGCCATGACTACAAATATAGTGGGAGATGCGTGTACAATTGAAATGCTAAGCCAGACTGCCAAGTAGAGCCCACCTCTAGAGCAGTGCTGTAGTGGAGATTCAAAGGGTACAGTGACCTCAAACATGTGATTGGGAGGTGCTGATTTTTTTCACTGTCAGGGTTGCAACATTTTTTAGGCTCTTGTTTATCACAATGAACATTGAAACTAGCACCTGAAATAAAGTTGTTGTTCAATAAGTATATGAATGAATGTATGAATTAATGAATAAGAAGGCTGCTGCTAATGAGCAGCATGAAATGCACATGCAGCCTGTCCAAATGTGTTTGTAACCAGTTTGTCAAAATT
This sequence comes from Herpailurus yagouaroundi, assembly GCF_014898765.1. Lineage (NCBI taxonomy): Eukaryota > Metazoa > Chordata > Mammalia > Carnivora > Felidae > Herpailurus > Herpailurus yagouaroundi. Next base: position 8,095,935 of record NW_024412417.1, read on the forward strand.
CACAACCTCAGGCTACCTACCACTAAGGATATATGAACCATGAATCTCTAGAAATTAATGCTCAGGTGCCCCAAGTGAAATTACTTCAGGAAAATGTACTGACCCAGCTGAAAAACCTCTCCAGTTAAGGACCTTAGCAAGATTGCCAGTGGTCAGGCTGAAAGGGACCCAAAGTGTTTAGGTGTAATATTTGTGCCTGGTGAACTTCAGAAGCAGGAAGTCTCATGCTGGGCTTTTCAAAATGGGTCATTTGTTGCTAGAGAAGAATCAGAATGGAGTGGCAGGTGTGGGAGGGGTACTAGGAGATTAAATGGCCTAGCACATCCTCAAATTCTACCATTGGAAAATGGCCTTAATAGAAGTCTCTTTTTAGGTATAATTCCTAAGTGGAATAATAATATTACGAGTAGCCAATGGGGAGCAGGCTGGCAAAAGGCATTTTTTTCACACAGATCAAATAACTAGAGGGACCAAGTGCAAATTCTAACACTCACAATATTACATGGACTGTAGCCAATTCTTCATGGATTTGATTCTATAAAAATGAGTTTTGGCAGTTCCAGACAGTGAGATATTGCTTCCTTGTTCTTAATGGAGATTATTTCTAAGGGAAACCTTCTTCCTCTCTTCTCCCACCAGCCTCCTTAAATTTCAACTTCTATGAACTCAAGACAGAAATGCCTACATAGATTTGTCCTGAACCTCAGGGGTCCTAGTTCTGTTAATTTATTATTCAAATAAGGTGAAAATGAGCAACCTTGCTCCAGAGTGAAAAGTTCAGGTTTTCTGTGATTTGCTGATCCATGATAATAATTACTTAGCATTTCAGAGCTGGTTCTGGGAATTAGATAAATTCCAGAAGGCTGCTTGGAGGCTCCATAATCCAAGTTCTAGCCTTGCTGGGCTCTGAGAATGAAAGCAAACCAAAGGAAGACCAGCTGATTTCACTGGAGAAGGAGAGTTGCTTCCTTAAGAAAAAGGCGAGGTCTTAGAACATAGTTTAGATGAATATGAAACAGAAATGAGACCCCAAAGGCCAGAACAGGTGTAAAAAGGAAAAGTAATACCCAGATCAAACTGCTCTCAAATAGACCACTAGTAAAAGGAGAAATAGCTTAATTACAGTTGTTTGAGGAAAAGTTACTAGAACCTAAAGAAGTCTCACAGAAGAGGAGATGCAATATGCCAGAGGCAGAATCTAAAATTATTCACCCAGAAAGGGACAAATTCCAGGTAACTGTTGAGAGTCTGAGCCATAAGTAACAAGTCCATAGTGAAAACAAGCAGAGACTTGCCCTGGGAAGGCCAGAAGAGCTATATTAAGTGGTTGTGGAAAACTTGAGCAGATTGGAGAAGTGAAGACTAGGGCAATCAGAAAATTCTCCAAGCATGATTTGTGAGTTTCAGGGTGTATAACCGTTGTAGGTAGAAATACAGATATTGCATAGACTCTAAAGAAACACGCCCTAGAAATTCATGACATTGGACCCTAAGGAAAGGCACTTATCTAGGAGATAAGCCATAGTAAAAGAGATCCCAGGCAGAATAATGAAAGATCAAAACTAGGCCTGTATTCAATGTTTGTCTAGTGGTTAGGAGACTATCTCCTGTCACTCCTCTGCTCAGAGCCCTCCTAAAGTTCTCACATCACACGGAAGAAAATCCAAGCCCTCAGATCAGCCTACATCCTCGTAGACTGCCCCATCTCCTTACTTCTCTGCCTGTTCTGGTTTCTCCCCTTGTATCCTCCACTCCTGTCACAACAGCCTCCTTTTATTCCAGCACACTTTTGTTGCAGGACTACTCCTCGTTCTGTGCCCTCTATCTGAAACACTCTTCTCCAGATATGTGCAGAGCTCATCCTTTACCTTGCCCTAAAGCCTCTGCTCAGGTGACCCCTTCTCAGCCAGGCCTCCCCTGACCCTCCCTATTTTAAACTACAACAACCCTACCCCAACCCCAAGCACTTCCTATATGCCTCTCTGCTTTTATTTCTCTTCATGGCACTTTTTATCATCTGATATACAGATTTTACCAATGTATGTTTCTTGTCTAGCTCTCTACAATAGAAGATATGCTCTTTGAGGGCAGGGATATTTGCCTCTTTGCTCCACTAATGACTCAGGGCAAAGAAAATGACTTGTACTTAGTAGATGCTTAAAACGTATTTTTGAGCGTACTGAAAGATTTTTTGAATAATGGATGCTTTCAACAGGCCTACACTTGATTCATACCACAGCTTTTACTATGGGGGATCCGTCTAACAAAATCTAAATGAAGATACCAGAAAAACAGCAGTGCAAGATTAAAAGCAAAGAAAAAGTAAAGGAAATAAAAGTGTTCTCTCTCAGCCAACAGCTCTAGGCCTGTATGTATTAAAGAAGAAAATGTTAGGGGCACCTGGGTGGTCAGTCAGTTGGTTAAGCATCTAACTCTTGATTTCAGCCCATGTCATGATCTCACAGTTTGTGAGTTCGAGTCCCATGTCAGGCTCTGCATTGACAGTGCAGAGCCTGCTTGGGATTCTCTCTCTCCCTCTCTCTCTGCCTCTTCCCTGCTTGCACTCTAAATCTCTCTCTCAAAATAAATAAATAAACAACAAGAAGAAGAAGAAGAGGAGGAGGAGGAGGAGGGAGAGGGGGAATGAGGAGGAGGTGGAGGAGGAGGAAGAAAATGTTTAATTGTTAGAAGCTCAAATGAGCTTTTCCAGGGGAGGAGGGGAAGAGCAGATATAGCAGAACAATGAAGATATATTCCAGTGCCATAGAGAAAGATGCAATAGATAGAAAGGCTCCTCAAGGCCTGGAATATTCAAAAGTCAAAGAAAACAAAATTATGCATGAGCTAATTATTATTGAAACTGTGTAATGGGTAGATGAAGGATTCATTATACTAATCTATCTGCTTTTGTATATGTTTGAAATTTTCTATTAAAAAATGAGTTTTAAAAAATAAATAGGGCAAGATTTCAAAAGCAAAAAAAAAAGAGAGAGACTCAAATATAGAGAACAAACAGAGGGTTGCTGAAGGGTTGTGGGAGGGGGGGGGATGGGCTAAATAGGCAGGAGGCATTAAGGAAGACACTTGTTGGGATGAGCACTGGGTATTATACATAGAGGATAAATCACTGGAATCTACTCCTGAAATCATTGTTACACTATATGCTAACTAAACTTTGATGTAAATTTAAAAATAAATAAAATATATTTTTTTAAAAAAATGAGTTTTTAAGAAAGAACAGAAGAAGGACCATGTCCCATGAGGCATGTGGCAGAAGTACTGGAAGCCACCAGGTTCCCAGGGACACACTCTTCAGAAGCAACAATAGCTCCAGTTCCTGAATCTGCCAGGGGCAGTTCTCCAGCTGAACAAATGCAGGCATAGAAGCACTGTCCATAGAGGCAAGTGCTACAGAACTAAATAATCCCCTAGTAGCAGGCAGAGGAGCAACCAGTGTGGCTCACAAGAGAAATGGATCCCATGTCACCATGCAGAGCCCACCTCAGTGCTGGTCCAAAGTGCAAGAAAGTTGGTCTCACAGGGAAGCTGAAAATCAAGACGTTTGGAATGTTGGTTAAAGCAACACAAAACACCTCAAATATGATCTGGTGGCTGGGGCTGGCTCCATTGAAAATGGCTACCTTTTGCAGAAAGGTAGTTACAATGTATCAAAGGCTACTCTCTAAGAGAAGAGACAGTGTCCATAGATGAATGACTTCTCACCTCATATATGGTCATTGCAGTCTCAGGGAAGATTTACCACAAATGAGTTGGTAGGTCATGTATCTGGATGACTGACAGAGTCCCACCACCTCTAAAGAAACTGAAACCATATCTTCCCTCAGATTGCCATTACTACTTGGCACTAACTGGGAATTGGTTTGTTTCCTGAATATGGTGGGCATGAGGCCTCTGTCATCATAAACTTGCCTGACCTTGAATTCCTTTTGAGGGAAAGCAAGTTAGAGGCATGGCATTGAACTAGTTCATCTCCAGAGGTCCTGAAGGAACTCTGCTACAGAGAGAGACGCAGCCCAGCCCAGGCAGCATCTTCTGGAAGAATTTCAGCTGCCCATGTTGCAAACAACTCTCCACATTCAGAGAGTGTGAAGTTTGGGCTTGAATTACTTTGAACCCACTAGATTAAGATAATTTGATGTTATTAATTTCTTTGGACTTGAATGTTTTGAATCTTTAACTTTTAAGAGGAATTAATTTGGGGGCTTCAGTTACTCCAAGACAATTGATATTAAGAGAGCTTTTCATATTCAAATTTGGGACCCTTCTACTGTATTGGCATTTCATTATTAACATGTATTTATATATTTTAGTATTGGACCATCTTAATATTTCATTTTGATTCTGGGCAGAATCTCTGCCTATATTTTACACATGGCTGGAAATATTTTGGAATGGGAGTGGTAATAATGTATGTTTGACCTTGGGTACAACATGGCACAGATGTACATTTAAATAATGCTCTGTTCTGACCCATTTTAGAGCTTTCTCTGACAACTGCTATTGACCTCCTGTGCCAAAGCATTGAATGTGTCAGTGTCCTGTACTTTTCGTATCTTACCACTTCTAGCTGTTTTCTAGTTACCTATGTCTGTATTACTTGGGATAATAAGTGTCTGAAGTCAAGAGATCATGTCTTAGTCATCCTTCTGTTATCCGAAGTACCTAGCATCTTGCCTTGCATGAAGAGGGTGCTCAATGAATAATCACTTTAAAACTAGAAGAACAAAGGGCAATTCAGAATTTACTGTTAACTACTATACCTAGATTTTCAGGTTTAAATAACTTCACAGAGTAAGTCGGCAATTCTCTTGAATCCAGTAGAGTTTCTTCTCAGACAGACAAAATTCTGAAGTGGAAAAGGTACGGGTTAACATACCAGTCACCCAGTCATTGAAAACAAAACCAAAATCCCAATAGAACTGACATATTTGTTTTCCTCAGAGAAGCTTAAAGCACTTATCATCAACACAACATGGAGATTCACAGCAGTCCTGGGAGTAACTATAAGAACTTTCACAGCTACCTAAACACTCTGTATGCAATTCATTTCCCCATTTTAGATCTTACTTTCAATACTAGGAACCAAGTAGATGCGTAATAAATATTATTATGAAAAACACTAATATTTATTTGATGTCCCACAGTGAAGCTAAAAAAAATGAGCCCAGCTGAAGACCATATCAGAATCTGTAGTCTCTCTCAGCAAAGCAGGAGACCTTTGTGACAGAATAATCACTGTGCCAGGCAGTCAACAGTATTATCCAAATGTGGCCCTGATAGGCAACTTGAAGGAAGGAATACCACAAACTAATGAAGGAATAAGGAAGATATGGTTCATGGTCTTGAGTTATCTTTTATGGACAACCTTCCAAAAATAACAATATACACCATCGAATATGTAGAGGTGCAAAAAGCGTCTTGGCTGCATATATCTACCACTCCATAGTGAAGAGAGTTCTCAAGATTAAAAAATATGTAATTTATTTCCATTTTGCTTTTACTTATTAGATTAGTGTACTTGTGAGCTTTTTAAAAAGTAGTACATTTGTGTCTTAACCATTTATGGCTGTGTAATATAATATTGGGTTTCATCTTTTAGCCTCAACATAATTGTCTTTAAAATGGGAATAAATTTAGGGGTCCTGGGTGGCTCAGTTAGTTAAGTGACTGACTTTGGCTCAGGTCATGATCTCACGGTCTGTGAGTTCGAGCCCCATGTCGGGCTCTGTGCTGACAGCTCAGAGCCTGGAGCCTGCTTCGGATTCTGTGTCTCCCCCTTTCTCTGCCCCTCCCCTGCTCATGCTCTGTCTCCCTCTCTCTCAATAATAAATAAACTTAAAAATTTTTTTTAATAAAAAATAAAATAAAATGGGAATAAATTTAAAAAACAAAAAAGTCATCGTGAGGACTAGATAAAACAATTCACTTAAAGCACTCAGCATAGTGTTTGTTATATAGGAAACCCTCAAAATTGCTATTATTATGGTTTGTCTTCTTTTTGCATATGTCATAAATCTAAATTTGTGTAAGCTAGTTTATTTTAATTTTTGCATTCTGATTATAAAAGTATTATATATTCCAGAAATTATAATAAAGACAGGAATCATGTAATTGGAAAAATTAATCTTAACACATCATTCTACCATCCACAGATTTAAAAAATACTAACTTTGCAAAAGTTTCCAGTCTCCAATTTCTAAGTTTTATCTGTGCAAAGTACTTGGCACATAGAAGCTTCCCGTTGAATGGATGTTAGAAGATCTTATAATCAGGAACAAGTGTATGATAATATAGCTGTATTTATATGTAAGTAAAAGGAAACATCCCTAAAGAATAATCTCTGGGTTCTTTCCAAAGTAAAAAATTTACTCCAAATCAAAGAACAAAATCAAAATACAGATTCCCTAGGTTATATGTGGGTTCTCCCTACACCATACTATGTGAATGCTCATGAATAAAATGCTATTCTTGCTTGCTCAGTATAAACTATAGGGATTCGCTGTCCTCTATATGATGATTCTTATATGTCCCTATTCTTTTCCTTTTCCTTTTAAATTCTTTTATGTGTTTAGACTGAAAACACTATGTAAGAGCAAGCATTTGTGTCTTCTCTTCCTTTGGATTCTCTGTTATTGTCTTGTCCCAGACTTTGCACTCCATGGTCACACCCTACATTTTATGGAATAATAAGCAGTACCCTTTCCAGATCACTGACTTATCCTAACCAACTAGGGACAATTTATGGAAGGAAGAACTTTGTTTTTGGCCCAACTTCACTTCATTTAATTCCATGTAAAAAATGTAGGGGAGCCCAATTGGCCATTAGTTGTTCCTACTTAGTCTCTTGTATCATATTAAAGGCATCCATTGAGAAACTGAGCTGCTAAGCAGGTGTCTTGGGTTGGGTCCAGAAAATCCTGTTCACTGACCCTAAGTAGCTAAGAACCTTTTTATGATGATCAAGGTTGCACTAAGAAAGAAGATGGTCTTTTGAGCCTCACTACTGGGTTCAAATCCAGGATCCACTTGCCTATTCTATTCTCCAGTGTACAAATGTACTGAACACCCTCTGCCCCTGAGCTTAATTTCTCATGTGCCTAGCACATGGCAAGTGTTAAATAAATGTCAATTACAAGTAATAGTAGTAGTAGTAGTAGTAGTAGTAGTAGTAGTAGTAGAAATAGTAATCAAATCAACCCTAGTGATTGATGGTCTACCAGTGTCCCAGGCAAATATCAATACTACCATTAGTCAAAGGTTACATGGGTATAACTTGAACCTCCACAATCTACATGTCTTATCATTAATTAATTTGGGCATTGACAAATGTTTTTAAATACTGATGATACTCAGGTCACTTAGAGAACCAAGAGGTGAATAAAATATACATCTTGCCTTAATAGTTTCATAATGCAGTAATAGATGGCCCAAAGACTCAAAATCCCATATGGTATTAGGAGATGTCTTTTTGAAATGGATAGTGCTGTTAGTTCCATATGACAAGATGCATAAAACACAATCTAAGACTAAAATAATCAGGAAAGGAGCACTTGGGTGGCTCAGTTGGTTAAGCATCCAACTCTTGATTTCAGCTCAGGTCATGATCTCAGTTGTGGGTTCGAGCCCCATGTGGGGCTCTACCCTGATAGTGTGGCTCCTGCTTGGGATTCTCCCCCTCTGTCTTGTTCTCCCTATGCTCTCTCTCTTGCTCTCTCTCAACAATAAATAAATAAACTTTAAAAAATATATAAAGTAATCAGGAAATGGGCTCCCTTCCACTCCTGCAGATAGTGGTCAGTTCCTAACTTTTTAGTGTCATAAAGTTGCTCTCATAAAACTGAATGCCCAAAGTGTTAAAAGTATGCATGTGCTGTAAAAGAGAACATTACCAACATTTTTGTCAAGACCATCAAGACCAGACAGCTTCAGCACTGCTGCATCAGAGAGGGGTTTTTACATTTATTTCCTCTCAAGGGGAGAAGGGAAACTAGGATCGTGTAGCTATGCCAGATAGATAGATAGATAGATAGATAGATAGATAGATAGATAGATATGAAATGCAGAAACACAGAGTCAAAGATGTATAAACACAAGCTGAGGGCCTTATGAAAATATGAGGCTCTGATATGTCACTGGGCTTCAGAGTCAAATTGACATGGGCTCAAACTCTGATCTTATCACTCACAAGTTACTTGACTAGTATAAATTCCTAAAGTTCTCGGAGTTTCAGTTTCTTCACCGGTATAAGGGAAGAGATATTGTGAAGATTGCATGAGATTAAGTGTACGTATGGAAAGTGCTTGAAGTTGTACATAGCATGTCATCATAAGCATTCAAATATAAGTAACTATTATAAGTATTATTTTATTATTAATGGTCATTTTCAAGCATTGACTCCAGAATTATGGCCTACTCTACTTATGGCACCCTTAAGCCAGAGCAGACATGCTGATGGTTTCATCTTGGGCAAAATGGCAGCAATGTTGCCAGGGTATCTATGCTTGAGTCTCTATTGCTGTTTCTGATGATTGCCTGGTCTCCTCAGGGTTTGATATGGTTTTATTTCTGAACTTCAAATGTGTCTTTCTCCCTTGTGTGAACATTAACCACTTGCAAATCAACTTTTCATGGATTCCTCACTAATCTAGAGGTAATCCCTGGTAATGACCCAATTCCCACCCGGACTCCCTTTCTGTTCCACCCTCTCCCCTGTGTCTCAGGAGAAATGACTGTAGAAGGTCCTAGTGGAATCCATGTTTATGTCAGACTGTAAAGCCCAGCAGCTTGATAACATGGGTTCCCATGTTATTATTGAATACATCTTGACTGCAAATTTATATCTGAATCTGAATCTGCTAAAGCAGTTGTATACCCATTTAAAAATCCTTTTGCTTTATCTTTCTACACTTAGGGCCCACAATACAAATCGGAAGGAAGTGGTAGAGGGAGAAACAAAGCTTAATTGGCAATTCCTGCTTAGACCAATAGACTCACACTGTTTGCTTTGGAAGGGAAATGGCCTGGATGCTTTCTCCCACTGTTTGCATGAACCTACGAAGCATCTGATCCATCCAATTACATCCCATAGTACGGGCTAATGGATATTAAAATTACATGGGTCAGGGCTCAAATACAAGTACAGTTCTCTCGGCTTGAGTTAAATCAAGTATTTACTTTGAGACCAAAAGTACAAATTGTGGGCTGTTGAATCAGCTGGAGTTCTCAAAATAGAATTTGACCTGAAGAGATAATTCCATGAAAACACTACTGGAAACCAAAATGCTTATCTAATCTGTAAGTCTGGCAACATGTACAGCATTACTGATTGCTGGTACTGGTGGAAGAGTCTTAATTTTTATGTCTAGAGGAAATTAAGCCAAGAAAAAGAGCACCATTTAGTTCAGAGGAAAGATGTTCATACATTTTATATTTAAATGATTCCATTTGAGTGTTTGGAAAATTAAAGGGCCTTTAGCCAAAAACAGCTCTATGTCACTCGGCTATGTGGAGCTTAACTAAAGCTTGGCCTTATCTAACTTCTCAGAAATACACTAACCAGAGACTCTATATAAGAGTTCCAGAACTAGCATATGCCTACAAGGGATTAGAGAGAAACCAAAGTGAAGAAAAGCAATTTACTCATAATGGAGAGTATAATAGTTATAGATACCAAGTCTGAGAAGGGCCATTCCAGATTGTCAAAAAGAGCTTCAGACTTACCATCACTAAAAGACCATTCCCAGTATTCCTAATAATAGTGAGAAATGGGATTCCTCTTGGGACCTGTAAAAGCTCCCCTCCCCTTTTTTTAGCAGTTAAAGTCACACAGATCCAATGAAGAGAACAGCCACTTCTTTTCAGAAAATTATGTATATTCTTGGCCTTATTAATGGAGTACCCAACTCTAATATTATTAGGGTAGGTTTTTAAAATAGATTAAGGAAGTTCAGAGATATGGCTTCAAAAGTACCTACAATGCTTTTCCATGATCCTCATTATACACACACACACACACACACACACACACACACACACACACATATATACACACACACGTACACATACATGTACACACACACACACACACACACACACATCTCTGACAAAATGTCTGACAAAATGAGTCAAAAGATACTCATTTTTTTAAATATAGTTTAGGGATTTTCAGCTTTTTCTGAATTCTGGGATTTCTTTGGCTTCTCTCTCTCTCTCTCTCTCTCTATATATATGTATGTATGTGTGGGGTGTGTGT
>NW_024412417.1:8106307-8142751 GCF_014898765.1 Herpailurus yagouaroundi
TATATATATATATATATATGGTTTGTTTGTTTTTCTCCATCCAGTGGTTCAATGCCTAAAATTATATCCTATGTGACCTTGGTTTCCTTTGTCTAAGTCAAATAGGAAATTGGTCCCTAATAGGGGGCCCTCATTAATTTTTATCAGTCATTTACACCTGTCATTAGCTACTTTTGAAAGAACTAGTGTGGGTCATTAGAAGGGGAAGCTGGAATTTAGGGCCATTGGTCACATAAGTTCAAATGTTTAACTATGGGTTGGGGAAAGAGAGGGGCATAAACAGGAGAGGCTGAGGAAAACCAACCTAGCCTTCTGAATAATGCTGATAAAGGGACAGCAGTTAAAATTTAGAAGCCAAAGAAATCCCAGAATTCAGAAAAAGCTGCAAATCCCTAAACTATATTTTAAAAAGTGAACATCTTTTGACTCACTTTGTCAGAGATTGTTTTTCCTATCAGATGACATTTACAATTTTATTATACAATATATATCATTACATAAATTTGGGCTCCAACCTCTTCTGTAGTCACCATGTCATATTAAAAATAAATACATATGTGTGTGTATATATGTGTGTGTGTGTATGTATAATGTATATGTGTGTGTCACTATATATATGTGTGTGTGTGTTTGCATATACATGTAGAGAGAGAGACATATATAGACATACACATCAATCGTCATTGTTCACAGAATCTGTATTTTCTTTTTTTTATTGTTTATTTTTGAGAGAGACAGAGTGTGAGTGGGGGAGGGGGAGAGAGAGAGGGAGACACCGAATCTGAAGCAGGCTCCAGGCTCTGAGCCCCGACACAGGGCTCAAACTCAAACCGGGAAATCATGACCTGAGCTGAAGTCAGACGCTTAACTGACTGAGCCACCCAGGTGCCCCTGGAATCTGTATTTTCTAATTCACCTATTCACTAAAATGTATTCCTAAGCCCAGAATCAATGATTGTGGCTCTTTCATAGTCATTTGCAGATATGTGCAGACAGGCAAAAATTTGAGTCGCTTAACACACACTTTCCCAACTGAGATTATAGACAAGGCAATATTCTGCCTTCTTTTTTCCATTCCCATATCGTCATACTGTAAACAAGTGTCCTTTTTGTGGTCTATTTAACACTACATTTCTTCAATTTTTGTGCTTTTTGTTGGTAATTTCACTGTTTAAAATGGCCATTTCACTGTTTAAAGTGGTCCAAGCATAGTTCTGGAGTCTTGTCTAATGTTCCTAAATGCCAGCATGTTGTGATGAGCCTTACAGAGAAAATATGTGTGTTAGATAAGCTTTATTCAGGAATGAATTATAGTCCTGTTGGCTGGGATTTCAATGTTAATGAGTCAACAATAGATACTGCATAAAGTGTCTTTAAACAGAAACACACATAAGACAAGCTTATGATTGGTTGTTGAAAATGTTGTGACCAGAGGCTCACAGGAGCAAAACCTTGTATTTCCCCTAGGAGCCATGGTTCTATATTTGCTAATTCAGTGTTCATGGAGAATTTAAAGAACATAACTACTGTAAATAATGAGAATTGACTATTTATATTTTTATTTGAAATAGTTTAAGACTCATAAGAAGTTACAGAAATAGAGTTTCTGTGTATGCTTCATTTGGCTGTCTCAAATGAAAATTCTTATTTTCAAAAAAAAAAAAACCAGGAAATTAATTTGGGAAAAAAACGGGTACCAACTGGTACCAGTAACTTGATACAAGTTACTTGAGTACACATATGTAAAAATATGAGTACATATCTATATAAAGACATATATATATATATATACATATATATATATATTTGTGTGTGTATATATATATTTATGTGTGTATATATATGTGTATATATATGTATTTCTATAGAATGGAATGGAAATATATATATATATATTTCTATGGAATTCTATTAAATGTGTAGATTCATATAACCATCACCACAGTCAGCATGCAGAACTGTTCCATCACTACAAGGAAACTTCCTGGTTTTACCTTCCTGGTATTACCAGTTAATAGTCATACCCTCCCCTCAACTCTAGTGCCTAACCCCTGGAATCCACTGATCTCCATAACTATAATTTTATTACTTAAAAGATTATATAAATGCAAATATACAGTTTGTAACCCTTTGACAGCAACTTTTGTCACCCAGTCTAATGCCTGTGAAGTTCAGCCAAGCTGTTGAATCTGTTGATAGTTTTGTTTGTTTGTTTGTTTTTGTTTTGTTTTGTTTTGCTGACTAGTATTCCATCATATGGGTGTACCACAGTCTTGTTTCCCATTTTCCCATTGAATCCATTTGGGCTGTTTCCAGTTTGGGACTATTAAATATCAAGCTTTTTACCGTATCTTTTTAGATTTAGTTAAAATTGGCTCAAGCACCATACCCAGTGTAGTGGGTGAAACCTGTATGACTCCCTTGGAACAGTTGAAGTATGAGGTATGACTGAGCACTCATATTTTCTACCTGTTGCCTCTGCCTCCAAGAATCTACTTATTTGTTGAATTTTTTAATGCCACTCTAGTTTTTTACATTTCTTGTGTACTAGTTTTTTAAATTTCATGTTACCCTCTCGGCATGACTGTGGTCTTTTTATTCTCCAAAGTACTTCATTCCCCCAAAAGGCTATATGTGAGGGGCCATGGCTGAAGGTTTTAGGCAATGAAAAGGGATTATGTCATTATGAATTATAGCAGCATTGTACAGATCCCTAGTCTGAACCATTCTTGGATCATTCTTGCATGGAGGATTTTGAATGGTCTGTCAATCAAATTTTATCTTTCTTCTCTGTCTGTATTTACTTATTTTTAAATTTATTAATTTAAATTCAAGTTAGTTAACATACAGTGTAGTATTGGTTTCAGGAGTAGAGCCCAGTGATTCATCACTTACATGCAATACCCAGTGCTCATCCCCACAAGTGACCTCCTTAATGCCCAACACCCATTTAGCCCGCCTCCCCTCCAGCAACCTTCAGTTTGTTCTCTGTATTTAAGAGTCTCATGGTGGGGCGCCTGGGTGGCATAGTCGGTTAAGCGTCCGACTTCAGCCAGGTCACGATCTCGCGGTCCGCGAGTTCGAGCCCCGCGTCGGGCTCTGGGCTGATGGCTCGGAGCCTGGAGCCTGTTTCCGATTCTGTGTCTCCCGCTCTCTCTGCCCCTCCCCCGTTCATGCTCTATCTCTCTCTGTCCCAAAAATAAATAAAAACGTTCAAAAAAAAAAATTAAAAAAAAAAAGAGTCTCATGGTTTGCCTCCTTCTCTATTTTTATCTTATTTTTCCTCCCATTCTCCTATTTCACCTGTTCTGTTTCTTGAATTCTACATATGAGTGAAACCATATGATATTGTCTTTCTCTTATTTTGCTTAGCATAACACATTCTAGTTCCATCTACGTTGTTGCAAATGGCAAGATTTCATTCTTTTTGATTACCAAGTAGTATTCCATTGTATATACATGCCACATCTTCTTTATCCACTCATCAATCAGTGGACATTTGGGCCCTTTTCATAATTTGGCTATTGTTGATAGCACTGCTATCTATACACATTGGGGTGCATGTGCCCCTTTGAATCAGCATTTTTGTATCCTTTGGATAAATACCTAGTAGTGCAATTGCTGGGTCATAGGGTAGTTCTATTTTTAATTTTTTGAGGAATCTCCATACTGTTTTCCAGGGTGGCTGTACCAGTTTGCATTCCCAATAGTGCAAAAGTGTTCCCCTTTCTCTACATCCTCACCAACATCTATCTGTTTCCTGAGTTGTTAATTACTGGTACCTCATCAAGATAAAAAGCTTCTTGAGACACCTGGGTGGCTCAGTTTGTTAAGTGTCCAACTTCAGCTCAGGTCATGATCTCGTGGTCCATGAGTTCCAGCCCCACGTCCAGCTCTGTGCCGACAGCTCAGAGCCTGGAGCCTGCTTCAGATTCGGTATCTCCTTCTCTCTGTGCCCCTCCCCCACTCGCACTCTGTATGTCTGTCTCTCTCAAAAATAAAATAAAAACATAAGAAAAAATTTAAAAAAAGATAGAAAGCTTCTGCACAGCAAAGGAAACAATCAACAAAACTAAAAGGCAGCCAGTAGAATGGGAGAAGATATTTGCAAATGACATGTTGTATAAAGGGTTAACATCAAAATCTGTAAAGATCTTATCATACTCAACACCCAAAAAACAATTAACCCATTTAAGACATGGGCAGAAGATATGAATGACGCTTTTCCAAAGAAAACATCCAGATGGCTAACACACACATGAAAACATGCTCAACATCACTCACCATCAAGGAAATACAAATCAAAACCACAATGAGATACTTATTTTTAAGTAGGCTGTTAAGTGTGGAGCCCAATGCAGGGCTCAAATTCATGGCCCCAAGATCAAGACCTGAACTGAGATCAAGAGTTGGACACCCAACAGACTGAGCCACCCAGGGACCCCTCTTCTCTGTCTTTAGAAATGTCTCTTTCTTGTTCCTTTGACCTCCATACCTTTACAATCTAGCCCATCAGCCAACAACCCATATACTGTCTGTCCATTTCTTACTCAGAAGTAGATTAATTATCTCTATCTCACTTTTGGCTCATTTTGGACTCCCCCTGTGAGCAACATTTCCAGAATCAAACTTGTTCACACATCATGGCATTTTATGAAACACTAATTTTTTCTCCAAAAGAGGTCATCCATCAGTTCTTAAAGTACCTTATTGTACTTCTTCCATTCCATTTATAACTGAAGTCATCAAAAGCATAGAATTTGTTCTACAAAAAAAACTTCTTTGTAACTAATTTTGTGTTATTTGAACCCATGCATGCTTCCAGATACTACAGTTATGAGACTGACCCTAATAGAAAGCTGCCTTTACACCTTCAACTAAGAGGTGCAATGAGCCCATGAGCATAGCCATTCTAACCATTTTACTCTCCAGTGTTTGCATCTTGTGCTTACTAGCTGCTTAGCAGAAAGACTGAGTGTGCAGGGAGGTCAAGTATCTCTACCATACCTGACAGAATGAGGGGAGCAGTGGTATGCAATAGAAAATCATTCATGAAGAGTTCGGCTGAAACCTGAGAAGGGGAGGAGTCCCCTCCCTTCACCTCCTACTTCTGTTCTCTTCCCTCCCCTGTTCTCCAATCAGTTCTTTTTTTTTTTTTTTTAATATATGAAATTTATTGTCAAATTGGTTTCCATACAACACCCAGTGCTCATCCCAAATTCTACAAACAGTCACTGCTCATCCACTCCCTGCTCTGCTGGTGCCGAGGATACAAATGAGGGAAATTCATGGCCCTGCCTCAAAGTGCTCCAATCAACTGGCAGGGCAAGATAGGTAAAAGACTAGTCATCTGAAAGTGGTACTTTTCCAGAGAGAGAGAGAACATAGCTGTGAAGGTTAAATGCAGGTATTCAGCCTACCGAAATGCAAGCAAAAAAGTGATATGAACCAAACTGGCATCAATGTTGAAAGAAATGGCCCAGAATGAGGAAGGACTGGAGCCAGTGGCTAGAAAGCAGATGCAATAATCCAGATTAGGGATGGACACATTCTTTTTTTTATTTTTTAAGGCTTTTTTTTATTTTTGAGAGAGAGAGAGCATGAGCACAAGTGGGGGAAGGGCAGAGAGACAGGGAGAGAGAGAATCCCAAGCAGGTTCTACAATGTCAGCATGGAGCCCGATGTTAGGCTTGAACTCATGAACCACAAGGTCAAGACCTGAACTGATATCAAGAGTTGGCTTAATTGACTGAGCCACTCAGGTGCCCCAGATATGGACACATTCTTTACCAAAGCAGAGTTCAAAGAGATAGAGATAAGAGGCTAAACACAGTTGAGTGTAGACTTAGTAGGGTTTTGTGACTGACTACAATGCAGGAGGTAAGAAAGAAGAAGGAACAGACCAATGCAAGAGATTCCCAGCTGGAGGGAAGGAAGCACAGTGTTGTGATGGAGAAGGAACAGATTGAGAGGTGCAGCTAGGGTGGGCAGGGAAATAAGATGTGTTTATTCTTTCTCCTCCGAAGTGAACAATGAATGTCTTTGGACATACAGGCACTCAGAAGGCAGTCTTAAATCTGATGGACACATATTAGACACTCAATAACTGTTAGGTGAATGAAATACCATTTTGGAACTCAAAAGACTCTAGATATAATGTGAATTTAGGGTTGCAAACGTGACCAGTCATCATCCAAGAAGCCTCTTGACCAAAAATTACATCACAATCTTTCCCTTCTTCCTCTTCACAACCCCTCTTTGAAATTTCCCTTTGTCCTATCAGGAAAATCCCAAAACAGTACTTGAAATACTTAAAAGTCACCCAAGCATCTGTAATTTAATTGCTTGTATTATTTTTTTTTTACTTTTCTCTGTATTCTTTTTTTAATGAAATTTATTGTCAAATTGGTTTCCATTGCTTGTATTATTTTTAAATAACTCTACATCTCTATACTATTTCATTTTTTAAAATATTGTACTGAAAAAAACTGCTTTTGAACTTTTATTCCAATCTTGATCAAGTGATTTCTCTATATCAAAAACCGTTTGATACAAAATAGCAGGATTTTCTCCAGCCATGTGTCCTATCAGGAGACCTAGTTACTTGCCACCTTTGTTTTAATAAGTGCTAGAATTAGCTATTTATAATTTTCCCTTTCTCGGGATACCTGGATGGCTCAGTTGGTTAAGCGGCTGACTCTTGATTTCGGCTCAGGTCATGATCTCTTGGCTCATGGGATCAAGCCCCATGAAGCAGGCTCTGTGCTGACAGCACAGAGCCTGCTTGGGATTCTCTCTCTCCCTCTCTCTCTCTCTGCCCCTCCCCTTCTCTCCCTCTCTCTCTTTCTCTCAAAATAAATAAATAAATGTTAAAAAAAATTCTCCTTTTTCCTTAGAGAGATCAGATAGAACTAAATAGGGATATGGAATAACACAAAAACAAACCAAAGCACTTTTACTAGCTTTGTTAGTCCATAGCTGGAATGAACAATAAAAGGGATTTTATGTGAAGTTAAGTAATAATCAGAAATTTCCAGTTTCTTCCAGACCTTGTTATAAAGGCTTTGCCTATTGTTTAACTCCTCTATCTTTTGATATTCCTACATTTTCCATGCATGTCTGAATGGCTTCTGTGTTGGTGAATAACTAATGTGCACCTGTTAATCCTTTCAGAGATGTTACTTGAATGAAGCTTTCTTTCCTAGCATTTCAGGGAGCTGGGAGGGAAATCACTTTAGTGAGCAGCATTTCCTTCCCTCTTGCCCCTCAGCCTCTTATATGGAGAGAAGTACTTGTGAGCCCAACATCATCCCAGCTGAACAGAGCAGATGGCTCCTGGCAGAAAAGAGAGAGCCATGTCTCTGCTCCAGAAGGTCTGAGGTGTCTCTGCCTCCAGGTGCCCCCAGCAGGAGAGAATGTACCACCCACTGGCCCAGGGCCTTTTTGACCATCTCACTCACCCTCAGAGATTGGAAAGCAACAGCAGTTTGGATCTCTGGGGGCTACTTGGCCTGATAATAAAGAAAAAAGAACAACAGTTGATTCCTCCCTTCTTTGGGGGAGAAACAAGCCAGGAACCACAAATTTTTCTTTTTCTTCCCATTTTGCAAGCCCAATTACTTACCCGAGTTAACTCTAGAAGTGCTTGGTTTGACTCCAGAAAAGGAGCTACATAGAAAAGGTTTTCACACTCCTTACTAAATGTACCATGAATTTTATTTGATTACAATTCAAACTTTTCTTTACTTTTACTCAGTCTCCATTCTTTGCTGTGTATCTGGGATATATGTCTATTTATTACCTTTAAAAAATGGAGACACTGAGCCAGTAAAAAGTAACCCAAAAGGTTTATTAAAAGTACATATAAAGGAATCTACTCCTGAAATCATTGTTTCACTATAGGCTAATTTGGGTGTAAATTTTAAAAAATAAAAAATAAAATTAAAAAAGTACATATAAAGAAAGATTATTCTTTTATAACTGAAGTTGAAAATTTTCTTAAATGCATATACAGGAGAAAGACAATTAATTTTAAAATAAAGCAATGGGAGTAAAATGTACATGGAAAAAAAGAAGTTAATAAAGCCTACCAAACTCTTTGATAATTGTTGTTAGGGAGGGGCAGGTAGACTTTGGGTCAGTTTTTTTTTCCCCTTCCTGCTATGTTTCTCCATTTTTCACTTTTTCTTTAATGAGCATGTGTTTCCAAAGTTTCTGCCTCCCATTTGCTCACTAAGTAATGACACTCATGTGCCCTTTTGACTCTCTTGCAATTTTTTGGAATCACCCCCAGGTTCCTCCAAAGTCTGGTTTCTCACTGTTGTTGGATAATGTGGAAAGGCCATGATTTGGATGAGGGTCCAGTTCTATGCTTCTGTAGTTAGGAACGAGGATGAGTGAGAGCATGAGTAACAGAGTCACTGGAAAATGAGAAAAGTGATTCATAAAATATACCCTGATAAGTTCTCTTGCTCATTTCTTCACAGGCCCCTCCACATTTTAATTTTAGTTAGTATCACCATGTTTTTCCCTAAGGGACTAACTCTGCTGAGTTCAGCCCTGTGCAATCCAAGTCCTTGAAACAGGCCACATCGTATCTTTAGTCCAAGAGTATATACAGTTCTTTAACAGAATCCAGAGGACTTTGGGGTCCAAATACATTTGCTTTATTGCCCATTTTCTGCCACTCCCATTGCCTTGCTTCTCTTACCAAAGGGAATATTTTCCATGTATTTCTAAGAAAAAATTCAGAAAGATATAGACAAGGGTCTAAGGCCAGCTTCAGTAATTCACTGGTGAATTCACTGTGTTATGTTTTTTATATTTTTGTATAAATTATATTTTATATATTTTTTAATATTATATGTATGCAACTGGATGTGAACTGGATATAAAAACACAAGAGACAGCTCATGCTGTCAAAGGGTTTCAATGAGATCAAGGCCTAACAAGGCAGCTTGATAGGAAGAGTAATTACAAAATCCTCTGGAAAGTGACATGTGGATAAACATAGAAGCTTTAAGAATTCATGGGAGCACCTAGTTCACCTGAAGTGAGGGCATGGCCAGAGAAGACTTCCCAGAAGAGGCAGAGATGGGAAGGAAAAATAGGAGTTAGGAAGAAGGGGTAGGAGAGCAGGCGTTTCTGCAGACAGAATGGCACGTTGAAAGACCAGAATCGAGAGTGACTGTGAATACTTCAGCATGGCCTGGACACTGAATGTTAGGAAAGAAGAGGAGAAGACACAGCTGGAGAGGCAGATGAGGACCCATCATGCTATGCTCAGTGAGGGTGGTGGTCAAAGCATTGTAGAACTTTTAAGCAGGTGAAAGATATTATCAGATCCTGTGCTACTTTAAAGCTAGAAAGGATCTTAGAATCTCGTGTGCCATTTTGCAGTTGAGGACATTGAGGTCCAGAGAGATTGAGTGCCACAGTATCACACAGCTTGTTAAGGGTAGTGTTGAGTCTATGGCAGTTCAGGATTCTTTCCATTCCATCACACTGTCTGTCTCAAAAGAGAGATGGCTGTTGAACAGTCCTGTGAATCAAGAGTTTCACACAAGACTTTACATTCCAGAATAAAGATTTCCTGCTCATGAGGCAGTAGCAAGGTTGGCCCCTCCTGGTGTGAAAGCAGTCTTCACTGCCCATGAGAGTTTCCCAAGCATTTCCAAAACCAGCACAGTGTTCAAGATAGAAAGAAATAGGATCTGGGAGAAGAATGGAAAAGTGCATTCTGTAGGACAGAGGTCCTGTTCTTATGGTATCTTCTGCTTCTTGGCTCCTGTCCAAACAACTGCAACCCTCCCATTGTCCTCATCTTTCTATGTGTCCTGTTCTCTGCTGGTCTCCTTTTCATCCTTTCCTTCCCATTGCCCTCACTCTCTCCTTTCCTTCACCCTAAATGGGGGACAGACATGGTCAGAACTACTGGCTAAGAAGGTGGTTAGAATTATGGAGAAAAAACTAAAAGCATCATAGGTCCCTTTTCTTTCTCAATTTGAGCTCTTAACTCAAAATTAAACTTATTCTAACCTATTGCCAACCTGCCACTATGCAGTGGGAACCCCAGCAATGCTGGGTAAAACCCATGACCGATGCAGCTGAATCCCCAAAGCTGAGCAGCTGATCTGTGGGATCCCAGAATCCTCCCACCGGAGATGAAAGGCCATATCCAAACACTAAGCAGACCAGAACTCCAGCTTCCTCTGAGCCATCTAGGTGGGGTGAGTGGAGGGAAATGAGGCACTTGGAGGTCAGCCATTCCCAGCCCAACAGGCTCTTGGCAAGCAATGCCAGAGAGAGAGGCAGAACCCCTGCCCCCAGAGCCAGGCTGGGCCTCAGGGTCAAATGCAGGCTGGATGGGTGGAGGAAGAGAGGTAGCGTCTGCCTTATCCCTCTGCCCTTTTGAACTTGTTTGGCCACCAGCAGGAAGGCCATCAGGGGAGCAGGGCACTTTGAGAAGGGAGAACATGAAGCTCATTGGGAGGGAGTCACTCTGTCTGTGCATGATGTATCAGCCCGCAGAAGCCAATCTCACTTGCAGATAAAGCGCATTTGTTTTGTCCAGCTTGGAACTGACATGGGGAGTTTTGCTGGCGGGATGGTTTCCGGCCTATTCATCCTTCTTCTGGTAAAACCACCTCTTAGGGGAAGGCGTCTAGGTTGTTTCCTTTCTTCTTGGGCTGCTAAACACCTGCTGGTTTGGGGGCCTTCTGCTGACTCCAAATGGCCTTTGCCCCACTGGGACTTCTCCCCGCAGCCACCTGAGCCACACAAGGCTTCTAGCAGCAGGCCTGTCGACAGGGAGAAAATGACTGATGAAACCAGAGAGTCTCATCCCTTTCCAGGAAAAAGATGAAAGCAGCATGGGGCTCAGATCTAGCAGTGGCGATTTCTGATCTGGCTGGCAGCACTGGTGGGCTCTGATAAAGGGTAGGAAAGGAATGTGCCCAGAGAATGTGCCCAAGAAATCTCACAGGGTAGAAGAGGCACCGCTCTTAGCTTTGCCACCCATCTTGCAACTTTGAAAGTCTCAGAATCTATGGGAAAATTGGCTCTAGCCTTTTTTTTTTTTTCTGATTTAATATTTAAAGCATTAACTATTAGGTGCTTCCTGCATGTGCATTTAATAAAATGGCCTGATTGTAACCATGTCACTCTTTTGTACACCACTTTGTTCCAGTTCTGCTTTATATAAGTTCACACCTGAGGGTCATTTATTCCATCATTCAGTGATTCTGTAAGTAATTGCTCAGTGACTACCAGTTGCAGCCTCTGGGGACACAAAGATGAATGAACCCAGGTCCAATTCTTGAAGAGTCTGTAGTACAGAAGGAAAGAAGAACATGTAAATGAATACACTGAACTACCATGGGAGCAGCTGTTGAGTCAAATTCTTTGGAGATCAGGGTAAATCAGAGACTATTCAGAGAAGATAATATTTGACATGGGGAGGAAGGATGAGTAGGCAGACAACAGAGTCAGTGGCAGTTGGGCTTGAATGGTAAGGTGTGTTCAAGAGTTGTGAGACAATTTTTTGGACTGAAGCAAATATTTCTTATGGAGCAATGGCTCTAAAGAGGAAAATCTGCACTCTCCCCCACCCCATAGTGTTGTCTGCTATAGTATTAGCATTTGTATTTCATCTTATTGGCCAGGGCTTCTTAAAGTTTTTCAGTAAGGATTTCTTTTTTGACATCAAAAAGTTAACAAACTGGGAGAAAAGTGAGAGCCCATGGATGTTTAAGCAAAACGAGCTGGTGGACTGATGAATTGGAGTACTTAGATTTCTTGGTGAGCTTATCCAAGTATGTTGATTAGCACCAGGAATTCAGTGAGAGCTTAATAAGTGTTTGACAAAGATGATCAAAGTAGCTTCCTCCCACAAAGCTCAAAGCCAAAAGGAAAAGAGGATGTATCCATCCCCTGTGGCTGCTGTAACAAATTACCACAAACTGGGTGGTTTAAAACAAAGTAAATGTGTTGTCTCACATTTACAGAAGGCCAGAAGTCTAAAATGAAGGTATAGACACAGGATTGGTTCCTTCTAGAGGCTCTCAGGGAAAATCCATTTCATGCCTCTCTCCTAGCTTCTGGTGGGTGTCAGATCCTTGGCATTCCTTGGCTTGTAGATACATCACTCCAGTCTCTGCCTGTGTCTTCATGTGGCTTCTACTTATTGTGTGTGTCTTCACTTCTGTTTCTTATAAAGACACTTATCATGAGATTTAGGACCCGGTCAGTAATCCAGGATGATATCATCTTGATATCCTTAATTAGCAAAAACCCTTTTTCCAAATAAGGTCACATTCACAAGTTCTAGGGGTCAGAATGGACATATCTTTGGGAGGATCACCAGTCAACCCACTTCAGGGGAGTTTGGGGAAATGTGGGCCAGGTACTTGTGCCATATATCAAGTGGGCCAAGTACTTGTTTGCCATAGTTATTTTGCCCACAACCCAAATAATCCCCCAAGACAAAGACAGACACCTAGAATAACCAGATGAAAAAGAACCCCTCTGGAGCCATGCAGTCCATATGGGACCAGGTGGCTTAAGCACAAACAATTCAAACTTTTACCAACTAGATAGAAGCTCCATGAGAGAAGAAATTGTCTCAGGTTCAGCACTGTGCCCCCCTAGTGCCTGATACTTAGTAGGCACTTAATATTTTTTTTAATAAATAAATGATTCAATATAGAAAGAAATCTCAATACTACCCTTGCTAGTCTAAACATTTCAGGTCATTTTTTTAGTCCATATAAAAGCTAATTGTATCTTTATGAGGCAACCCTAGAGGCTTTAGGTGATAGAGTTAGAATACAATACAGGTGAGCCCTGCAAGTTTTCAGGAAGACAAATTCTCAGAAATTCTAGTTAATAGCATTCTTCAGGACCAGTTGGAAAGTGACAAAGATTTTTAGCACACACACTATTACCCTTAGAGTGAACTCAATCTACTTATCACCAGTGCCAGTTTAAGGGATCCCATAAATGATAAAATATTTCCTTGCATCACTGGCCAGAACAAAAAGTTGACAGTTTTTTCTAGAAACTTCTGGAGGGTTTCTAAGCTGAAAGACAATAGTGATGGTAGAAAAATTCTCTTCTTGCCTAGTCCATTGGCTACTAGCCACATGTGGCTATTGAACACTTGAAATATGATGTCTTGAATTGATAGGTAATGTAAATATAAAATGCACACCAGATTTTAAAGGCTTGAAATAAAAAGAGGAATGCAAAATGTCTCACTAATAAATTTTTGTGTTAACTGCATGTTAAAATAATATTTTTGATATACTGAGTTATATAAAATATATTATTAAAAATAATGTCACCGACTTCTTTTTAGTTTTTTTAATATGGATATGAGAAAATTTTAAATGACATGCATGGCTTACACTTGTAGTTTGCATTATATCTCCACTGCAGAGTTTTGGTCTAGAGCTTTGTGGATTCTGAGGCAGAAATGAGGCTCTGTGGGAAATTGCCAATTCTAACATAAGCACAGTTCCCTTCACCCACTCCAGCACTTCCCTAGATGAGGAGCTTGTCTCCTCCCTTGTAATCAATGCAGATCAATGCAGAAACCTCCCAGCTACTCCCCTTTTTCTTCTCTCTCATTTCCAGTCCTTGCCTATGGATGTGCCACTGACATCTTTTTAAAGCATAATTTTGACCACACTTTAAAAACTGTGGTCACGGGGCGCCTGGGTGGCGCAGTCGGTTAAGCATCCGACTTCAGCCAGGTCACGATCTCGCGGTCCGGGAGTTCGAGCCCCGCGTCAGGCTCTGGGCTGATGGCTCAGAGCCTGGAGCCTGTTTCCGATTCTGTGTCTCCCTCTCTCTCTGCCCCTCCCCCGTTCATGCTCTCTCTCTGTCCCAAAAATAAATAAACGTTGAAAAAAGAAAAAAAAAAGCTGTGGTCACCAATAGAAGACAGTTTTAAATTAGTCTGGTGTAACAATGCCCACCAGTAGGCACCCCAATGCATTTCATCCTGAACTACTCATTTTCCTCTGAATGTAATAATAATAGCCAACACATTGAGAGTTTACTCTGTGGTGGTGATGCATTTAATCATCATAAACAACTTTTAGGGGATAGATGCTATTATTATCCTCATTTTAGAGAAAAAAAAATTGAGGTTCTAAGAGGGTAAGTAATAGTCATTGGTGTTATATCTAATTAGTGGCAGAACTGGAATTTAAACCAAGTAATCTATCCAAGAGTCTGTGTTCTTAATCACTGCACTATGGTTTTAGGGTTTTGCCTATCCTGCTCCCTCTTATCATCTTGTCAGTCCAGCAGACAGGCATGCATACTTTAATACCCAGATCAACTATCACATCCACTATGAAACCTTCATCACTCCAACAAGGAATTAGATACCTCCTCCTCCCAGCAAACGTGTCACATTCCTTTATTACTGTACTCAAGTTGGATTCTGCTGCCCTTCTGAGATCTAGAAGAGTGGCTTAACCCCCAGGTTTTCAGGCAATGGGAATTCAAATTTCCCCAATATTTCTGTATTCCCTGGGAATATTTCTATGCTAACCATCAACTCAACCTCTGGGCTCTAACTACTGTGTGTGTTGTCTATGTTCTGACAGCCTTGACCCAAACAGAAACCTAGTGCCTCCATTTAAAGAAATGTCTCTCCCTTAAAGCATTTGTGCTTATAGCAACTTACTGAATATATGGGTATAATAGTGAGGGATTCCATTGCATTATTCTGAAAAGCAAATGACAATTTTGTGATATTTATTCCTGTCCTTAAAATTCATTTTAGATATCAAAGGGCTACTTATGGTCCTTTAACTCTATGCAGACTTTTGCTTCTTGTTGGTGTCCTCCTCCCCTTTGCATACTCAGCCTTCTATTCTCTCATCTCAGTCTCTGCCCTCCTTCCTTTTTAGAGGTATTCACATTTTCTCATGCAGAAGAACTTTTGTTTGTTTGTTTTTTGCTTATGATATCTTCAACTTAAAAGAACTTAAAGTAATTTGTCAAACACAGTTTACTCCCTGAGAGAAGTTCAGATAACAGCTGTTAAAATAATAAAAAATTTCACTGCACTAGAGAATTCTTACCTTGCACATCTGCCTCATATGCCCTGTTTGTATATCTCCAGAACCAAACAAAATAGATGTCCAGCAAATATTTGCTGTTGAATTAATTAATGATTTATTAATTAGAGCTATCCTCCTAGACAAAAAGTATCCTCTTAATAAACTTAAACCTAACATTTTAATGATCATTGATTTTACAGAGAGAATTCCCACTCTTTAGAAAATTCTTCTTTAGGACCAAGAGAGATTTAGTCACATGTGGTTCCTGTATTCTTCAGGACTTCTCTTCTCCGGGGCGGTGTGGGGGGATGGCTGAGGATGACAACCACATTGCTCAGGAAGTAAGCTTCTCACTTCATGGTTCTCTTTGCTTCAAATTCAAAGACCGTAGTTCCTATGGTCAGCAAATGTTAATAAAAACTACTTTGTGTGGCTTCATCTTAATAGCCAAAGCATTTGCTTCTGTTGAAAATGTTTAAAAGGTTTCATCAAAGATATATTTACCATGAAATGTTTATAAATACAAAAAATTATAAAGAAAGCTATATCAAAAATTCATCTAACCACCATTTTTAAAATGTTATTTTTGCCATACTTGATCCAGATCATTTTCCAAAGGAGGTAAAGCATTACAGATATAGCTGAACCTTTATTATAGCTTTATCCAATTATAACCACAATTATAAAAATTATTTGTCCATCTTATCCATTTTTTCAATTTTTATGACAATATTGTTATGTGTGTGTTATTAGTGGTATAATATTAAATATGTTAGTAATTTTATCACTCAAGTTTGTGATTTCAAACTATATATATGTTATACATGTAGTCTTAATTCATCCTTTTCAACTGCCGTATACTAAATGTTTGACTATAGGAAATAAGTTTTATATATCCATTCTCTTAGCATTTGACATTTCAGTTGATTACATAATTTTGCTACTATAAATAATATTGTATATATTTGTATATCTCTGTGTACATGTACAAAGTTTCTCCAAATTATGTACACAATTTCTTCGCTAACTGAATTATCAGTTTCTTCTTAGTGCATCATAAAGGTCTTCTAGTTTGTAGCATTGGTTTCAACTTTGTTTATTGATTCTTTCATTTTACAGATCTTTTATGTATAATTAATGTCTACTTTTTTAATGTGTTAGAAACTCTTTTATGGTTTGTGCCTATTGTGTCACATTTAAGAAATCTTCCCATATCTTCAACATGAGAAAGATATTCTCCTACATTTTCATTTAAAAGTTATAAACTTTACTTCTCACATTTACCAAACATGGAATTTATCTTTGTGTATGTTCTGCGGTTAAGATGTAATTTTTTTCTTATATGGAGATCAAATTGTCTAGCACCATTTATGACATAACACTCCTTCATCCCAATGCTTTTTAATGGTATGTGTCATATATGAAATCCTCAGGATATGGCTGTTTCTAGTTCCTTAGTTTGAGCTATTGGTATCGTGATGAGTCCACCTTCATTTTCCTTCTTCCCACCTATTGTTAGACTTTTACTTTAATTCTTACAATAGGCTTTGTTTTTTAGAAAGTTTTAGATTTACAGAGAAATTGAGCAGATAGTAGAGTTCCTATATTACCCCCCAACACACCCACATAGTCTTCCCTATTATTAACAGCTTACATTAGTATGGCACATTTGTTACAATTATTGAACCAATCTTGATTTATTAAGTAAAGTTCATCGTTTATTCAGATCTTCTTAGTTTTTACCTAATGTTCTTTCTGTTCCAGGATCTTATCCAGTATACAAAATCACATTTAGTCACCATGTCTCTGTAGGCTCCTCTTGGTTGTGACAGTTTCTAAGACTGCTCTTGCTTTTGATTTTTTGTTGTTTTTAAATAATGGTTTGATTTTATGTATTTATTTTCAATTATTTTTTGTAGTTCCCTCAGGTAGCAGTGAATGTTTTGTTTTTGCCTTTTTTTTTTTTTTACTGAAATGTAATTAACATACAGTGTTATAATAGTTTCAGGTATACAGCATATTAACAACATATGGTAATAGACTTTCCTCGTTTTTGATGACCTTGACAGTTTTGAGGGATACTGACTGGTCAGACATATTGTAAGGTATGCCTCTATTGAAATTTTTCTGATGTTTTTGTCATGATTAGACTGGCCTGGACCTTTACTTTTTTTAAACAATTTTAGGATCACTTGCTCAATTTCATGAAAAATCCCATTGATTTTTTTTAAAGTTGGAATTGCAATGAACTTATACATTTCTTTATGAAAAGTGACTCTTCTTGTCCATGCATATAGTGTATTACCCTTTATGTATGTTTTAATTCATGTCCTTCAATAAATTATCATTTTCTTCATAAAAATCTTACATATTTTTGTTAGCCTTATTTCAAAATATAATTTCTGTAGCTGTGAATATGATCTTTTTTTATCATTACATTTTCTAATTGGCTGCTGATAGTATATACAAACTATTGATTTTTTTATGTTGATCCAATGTCCACTGACTTAGCTGAAGTCTTATTTCATCTAATAGTTTTTCTATAGGTTGTCTTAGATCTAAGTGTAAGTAATACTATGAGTAAAATAAATAACTGTGATGGTTCATTTTATGTGTCCGCTTGACTGGGTCACAGAGTGCTCAGACATTTGACCAAACGTTATTCTGAGTGTGCCTGGATGAGATTAGCATCTTAATTGGTAGACTGAGTGAAGCAGGTGGCTCTCCCTGATGTGGATGGCATTGATTCAATCAGTTGAAGAGCTGAATAGAACAAAAAGACTGAATTAGAGGGAACTTCTCTTGCCCAACTGATCTGGGACATTGGTCTTCTCCTGCCTTTGGACTGAAACCTCAGCATTTCTTGATGCAGAAAAAAATAGAACAAAATAATTTTTTTAATGTTTTACATGCATTTTGAAATACATGTGTGCCCTAGTTTTCTATAGGTGTCCATTGGAATAGACATAATTTTTTTCAAATCTTCCATATCCTAAGTAAATTTCTATTTGTTTATTACTTTTGAGAGAAGTATATTAAAATCTCCCTCTATAATTTTGGATTGGTCACATGCACACGCACACACACACACACACACACACACACACACACACACCCTGTTGGTCCTGTTTTCTGGAGAACCTTATATAATACAGTGTGTTTCTTAAAATAGCACAAAGTGCAGTTTTGTGTGTTGATCTAAAATGATCATCTTTGTTTAGTAACATGGGAAGTCCATAAATTTACTTTATTTAAAACCTACTATATTCTGTGAGGTGCTCTGATTGGATGGGAGTCACCAAATGTAGAGCATCCCAGTCGAATGAGGGCCAGTGGTGTTGGCAGTGGAAGAATTCACCCAAGGCAGAACAAAAGAGATAATAGTTTATTGAAGGCACTGCAAGAGAGCAGCAGGCAGGACAGCAAAGGAGAGACTGTGTGCCACGAGGCAATGGTGAGGAGCCACAATTATAGGGTGGAGTGAGGGAGAATGGGGATGTATGGAATTTTCCCTTTTTTGGTAATCTTAGGAATTGTGCCAGATTTTAACTGGTCAGTTAGGGCCTATGGCTACTTCAAGGGGGTTGCTTAATGAGCCTGTTTGCATTCAGCTCAGTGGTCACTGTGGGCCCTTTTGCCTTGCTCTACATGTTTGGTCATCTGTGATCTCAATATTATGCTATCTCTTTTATTTATCCCTGCTATTTCCTTTCTGTTCTATATTTTATTTTAAAAATTATGTAGTTTAAATTTTTTTCTTAATGTTTATTTATTTTTGACAGAGAGAGAGAGAGAGAGAGAGAGAGAGACAGAGCATGAGCAGGGGAGGGGCAGAGAGAGAGGGAGACACAGAATCCGAAGCAGGCTCCACGCTCTGAGCTATCAGCACAGAGCTGGACACGGGGCTTGAACTCAAAGACCATGAGATCATGACCTGAGCCGAAGTCGGATGCTCAACCGACTGAGCCACCCAGGCGCCCCCCAAAATTATGTAGTTTTAAATAAAAAATAAATTAGAAAGAACACATGCAATTTTTAATTACTCTCATCGTTACTTTTATAATTTAAAATATACATATTTTTAGCTTCTATTTTTCTGTGTATCAGTATTTAAGACTAAAGATTCAAACTGAATCTTGCCAGATACCCCAGAAAACCTTCCATGTGTCCCATCCCAATTAGGGTTGCTAGCCTCCCCTCCAAAAAATAACTCTATCCAGACTTTCCTTGTAATCTCCTCTTTGTATGCCTTTAGGATTTTATCACCCAGGACACCTGGCTGGCTCAGTCAGTTGGGCATCTGACTCTTGATTTCAGGTCATGTTATGATCCCATGGTCATAGGTTTGAGCCCCACATTGGGCTCCATGCTGGGCATGGAGTCTGCTTAAGATTCTCTCTCTCTCTCTCTCTCTCTCTCTCCCCCCTTCCCTCTCCCCCACTCGTGAATGCTCTCTCTCTCTCTCAAAAAAAAAAAAAGATTCTAGGATTTTATCAGTCACATAAGCATCCTTTGGTCTAGACCATCATTTGTCTTTTAATTCTTTTTTTAACTTCATTTTTCCCCTCCATTCTTTCATTTTCCTTATAACTTATGTGTTGAAAAATCAAAGATTTTAACCAATAGAGTTTCCTATAAAGCTCTCTTTGCTGAACACATACTCATAGTTCAATTCAATATGTTTTTGGTCCTTTGTATTTTCTGCATATGAGTAGTTGGATCTGCAGACAAATTCAACCCCACTATTTAGACAGTAGGAGGTACATAATGTCTTTCTCTCTTCTTATGATGTTAGTAACTGTTGGTGGTCAGCATTATAGGTTGAAAAATGGCAACATTAAATTCTATCATTTTGTTTCCATTTATTATCTGGAAATAATTTCATAGACATTTTCCCTCATCTACCATTTGGTTACTATGTGGTAGAATTCATACAGAAAAAGGAGGATAAACTTTTGATTCTTTTCTTTTATTCACCCAATTTTCAAATTAATGAATTGGTTCCCTGTCATCCTTAGAAGGTGACCAATTTGTTTGTCAAAAAAAAAATTCCATGTATTTAAAAATATTAGATGGATTTTAATCTCTTACAATTTTCATCTTTAATAAAACTTAATTTCTGTATGTTAATTATATCTCAATAAAGTGGTTTTAAAAAACTCAAAATGTTCTACCTTTCTCTAGTAGGATTCTCTTCAAGTTGGCTATGAGGGCTTTAGGTTTTTTCTTGGTTTTTGTTTGTTTTGTTTACATTCTAATAATCTTTGACAACTTTCTTACTATCTGATATAGCACATAAAATAATTATATAATTAATTATACATATTACATAGATATTCAGATACTTTGTAAGATCATACTGATATTTCCAATTCAAATTCATAACTACAAGATTTTGGCTTAACCTCGTCTATAATAGACCTGTATCTCCTTTACTCCACTCTGAGAATCAGTTATCAAAGATACAAGGAATGATAGAATTAGATTATCTCATAATTTCTCATTTGCTTTATCCACTCTTCACATACAATACTTAGAATAACAGTTTAATATTACCACCACCTATTATAATTACTGAAAACAGTTACAATTTTTATTTGCATGTGTTCTCCTCCTTCTCCCCCCAATTTTTTTAACATTTATTTATTTTTGAGAGAGAGGGAGTGAGAGCGAGGAAGGGGCAGATGGAGAGGGGGACAAACTATCCAAAGTGGGCTTTGTGCTGGCAGCAGAGAGCCTGATGTGGGGCTCAAACCCACAAACCATGAGATCATGACTTGAGCCAAAGTCTGATGCTCAACCGACTGAGCCACTAGTCGCCACCCCACTGACACATTTTTATGATTGGATATATATCTATATTTTCAAATCATTTAGTCACTGCATATTTTAACCTCTTCTTTAAACCTCATTTAGTCTTATTTCTGCAATAACTATATGTTTAATATTTACCACAAGTCTTTAGATCAATGCCTCACTAGTCGTTTTGCTTGCCTGAAGCTTATTTTCCAGTAGATTCCTTAGTAAAATCTCACGGGAACATATTTCCTGAGTTCTTGAGTGTTGATAACTGTTTCTGTGTTCTTTATATTTGAAAGCCAGTTTTGTTGGATATCATATTCTTGGCTCATGTTTTCTTTCCTTGACTATCTTAAATATGCTACTCTATTTTTCTGTGGCATAAACATTGATATCAAGAAGCCCAATGATAATCTAGTTTTATTTCCCTTGTAAGTTCTTGCTAGTTTTGCCCAGAAGCTGAAAGGATATTTCCCGTTTCTGTAACATCCAATAATTTTACTAGACTATGTCTTGGTGTTGACCCTTCTTCTTAGGTGTACATTGTACTTTTTCAATGTGCTTTCAAAATCTTATTTTATTTCAGCAAAGTATCCTTGAATTATAGCCTGCATTATTTTCCTCTTCCTTCACTTCCCTTCATCAGAGACTCCTATTATCAGTATTTTGGATCTTCATATTTGCCATTTTCTTTCAACACCTCTTTTGTCTCTTTCTTTCTCTTGACTTTAATGTTTCCTCTCTTTCATGTTTTATTTCACTTCAGATATTTGTTGTGTTTATCCACTCTTGCTTTTCTTCTAGCTTAGTCATTTCTAAAATGGTGTTTTTCTTCCATTTTTTAATTCTTTACTAAGTCTGTCATCACATTTCTTAGGTTTTCTAATTCTTATTTATGTTATTCTTTCATATCTAGTATCTTTCCTTAGTCTTTTTTAGTTTGTTTTTAAATAATTCATTACAGTTTTATCTGTTTTGTGAACCTGTCTCTCTGGCATGCTTTCCCTGTCTCTGGGGATGTTATTCTACTTTTTAATCTCTTTTTTTCTATAATAACTTTGTATGAGATTTGGCCTCACTACTTTTATGTTGCTTATTTTTATGTGAATTTAGTTTTCCTGAATTTTTTAGAGGGAGGCTTGATTCAGAGAGATTCTAACTGCACAGAATAAGTTCTTGTTTCTGTATAGGTTTAAAAAATACAGAGGCTTGTTTTCTAAACCCTCCTGAGCTCTGTTGCCTCTATACTTCTCCTCCTGGCAGTTTCTCCTTGGTATGGAGCCCTATCCTAAAGGGAGTCCTGCTGTGTCTGTTTTGAAGTTTCATGCATTACAATGCTTCAGCCATATTATGCTTATAGTGAGCCCCAACACTCATCCACTGCCATATACACCAAAGCCTCCCCAATTTTATCTTTCTCAAATCAACTGATTGTGCTTCCCAGTAAATAATTTGAGCTGTGCATTCTCCCATCCACCATTCCTCTGCTTCCTCTAGCACAGACATGGATAACATACAATCTTGTGGCTATAGTGGTTTTGCCACTCATTTATATTTGATTTTTGAAGATATCTTGTCAGTTGGTTTTGCTATAAATGATATCCATGAATGTTGTTTTGCAGTCTACATGCTCCATCTGTTTTTATGTGGGGATTTAAGAAGATCCAAAAGCTATACAGCCACTACCAAAGTTATCATCCCTAATATCCCCTTTCTTGAGATTTTACTCACTTATGTTCACTTGATTAGCTCTAGAGCACCTTCTATTAGTGTTCTAGAATGTTTATGTCAGGAAGATACATAGATGATGTATTTTCTGAGCTCTTCTTATCCTGGAATTTTGTTCACATAAAAATTTGCTGTATGCAGAATTCTTGAATCTCAACCATTTCCTTTTAGGTCTTTTTAATTGTTAAGATAACAATCTAGTTTGTTGTATTGTAAAAGAGAAATTAAATACCAGGATTTTTTTTCTCTTATTTTTACAGTAATTTTTGTGTTGTTGTTATTGTTAATGGTGTTTATTGTTGTTGCTGCTGTTTATTTGATGGTGAGATGTTTGTATAATTTAATTTTTTTTCTAGAATACACTTAAATCAGCTTTATTAATACCGAAACCTACAGCAGTGATATTCAAACTGAAGTTCACATACCCCTGCTGTATAGAAAGACTTTCCAATGTACTTACAGGAGATGGATACCTTTAAAGAAATCAATTCCCATATGTTCAGCTTCTACATGTCAATTTTCTTAAAATTGATCTACATAGCAAAAGACATACCATCAAGACATCATAAGGTTCTTCTTTCCTTTGACAATTGTCTTTTTCCCATATTAGAAAAGAAACATATCTCCCACTCATCTAAATCTTAGGTACTGCTGCAGTTTTTAAAAAATGTCTGCAAGTTCTTTGACACTCCTTCCATAGAGAGGTGGAGTCTATGTCTCCTCTTAGATCTGAGCTAGATTATGGCTATTTTGACCAATACAATATACCAGAAGAGGTGTTATATTATTTCCAAGGCCAGGTTATACAAAATAATGTAGCTTCTGTTTTATTTGCTGGAATACTGACCCTGGCAGCCTTAGTCCTTAAGAAGTCTTGCTACTCTTTTTTATTATTTATTTTGAGAGAGAGAGAGAGACACAGTGTGTGTGTGTGTGTGTGTGTGTGTGTGTGTGTGTGTGTGCATGTGCACAAATGGGGGAGGGGCAGAGAGAGAAGGGAAGAGAGAATACCAAGCAAGGCTTGAACCCATAAACCATGTGATCATGACTTGAGCCAAAATCAATAGTCAGATGCTGAACTAACTGAACCACCCAGGTGCCCAGAAGTCTTACTACTCTTGAGGCCACTATGTTGTAGCCCAAGCCATATGGAGAGGCTACGTATGGGCCCTCTGATGGACAGTGCTTGCTGAGCTCCATCTCAGGTCATCAAGTCCAGGCACTGGACTATAAGTGAAGGAACTTCAGACAATTCTAGCCCAAGCCTTAAGAGTCACGCCAGCTGAGGTCCCAGACTTCATGGAGAATAAGTAACACCTTACAAGTTCTTGACCCACAGAAATCTGTAAACAACAAAATGGTTGCTTTATGCCTCTGAGTTTTGGAGTGGTTTGTTAAGTAGCAGTAGTAACTGAAACAGGTGCATTGGCCTAGGGTTTAAAAGCCTCTGAAGTGACAAAGGGACAATTTGACATGTTGGTGTAGATGTTGACAAAGAGAAAGAGTCCAGTGACTAGTGACTGGGTGCACATATTGTTCCATGTCACATTGTTTCTGATTCTTTGCTTTCAACAAAATTTTACAAACACTTTATGGCTTTATTAACTGCTAGATAATTTAAATAACCTTGTATTTGATAGTTATGTGATTTTTGGTTTACAAGTCAGAAGGAATTCAAAAAATACATGGCACTTCTGTAGCAAAATTCCTTGTAGTCTTACTTATATGAATAAGAGTTCTCATTTTCATCTATAAAAATTTTAAAAAGAATAAAATGGATACTGAATAATATATGATTCTAACAAAAAATATTATTAATCATGATATGAACTGATTGACCAAAAGATAAATAGCCCTAATGATCTCATTAAGAACTGCATTCCCAATAAAACCATGAATTTTTTATGGTTAATAACTGTCAAAATGTGTGATATATTTATATTATTTTGATTAGTTGGATACCAAAAAATTAACGATAGCTCAAACTAGAATAAAACTGTGTAACTTTTAGAACCTATGGTCACTGAAATTTTTTTTAAGTTTAAGTTTAAATTTATATCCATATTTCTGGTGTTGAAAATATGATCAATTTAAAATGCTTAGATTACATTATACTAATATAAATCCTACAGAGAAGGGAAAAGTGAACTGAAAATGTGAGGAACTATTTTAAATTTCCCACTATTAAAGATGAGCATGTTCAAGTACTTTATAAAGCAGAAATGGTCATTAGAAAAGTGATTAAGTCATGTGGATTACAATGGAGTACTACGTGGCAATGAGAAAAAATGAAATATGGCCCTTTGTAGCAACGTGGATGGAACTGGAGAGTGTGATGCTAAGTGAAATAAGCCATACAGAGAAAGACAGATACCATATGTTTTCACTCTTATGTGGATCCTGAGAAACTTAACAGAAACCCATGGGGGAGGGGAAGGGAAAAAAAAAAAAAAAAGAGATTAGGGTGGGAGAGAGCCAAAGCATAAGAGACTCTTAAAAACTGAGAACAAACTGAGGGTTGATGGGGGGTGGGAGGGAGGGAAGAGTGGGTGATGGGTATTGAGGAGGGCACCTTTTGGGATGAGCACTGGGTGTTGTATGGAAACCAATTTGACAATAAATTTCATATATTGAAAAAAAAAGTCATGTGGATTATGTTAGATACATATTAAATAGTGACAGTATTTTTTTGTTTTGGAATACTAATGTTCAAAATATACTAAAAAGTAGATCCTTTGCAACTACTTAAATTTATGACATCAACTTAAAAATGTATGAAACATCTAAATGTATTTACTACCTATATCTCATTGAACCTATTTAATCTCTTCCTACATCCTAAGCAACTAACTCCCTTTTAGTCTTAGTCTACTGTCATCATCTTCTCTTTCCTCTTTGGTTTCATACAGGACACATTTTTGAGAATTTTATTGAGAACACAAAACAGATGGTTTCAAAGATTTTCTTTGGATTCCTTTAGTTAACTTATTTTCTTACACAAATTTTTTTCTTTTAATCTTTAATGAACCATTTACCATTTCTTATATTACATAATATTTTCACAAGCCATTTGTTGGTTTTTTTCCTTTGTTGATTCACGTGCCTCTGATTGTCTACTTCCTCCTCAGAAGTGTGATTATATTACCTGTGGATGTAAGCAGTAGAAATAGCTGGGATTTCCCAATGTATTTCTCTCTAACTCTGCTATATCTTTCAGGATTCTACATGTGATTAGATTCATGCAAATTCTTCCTACAGAATGGGAGTCCCTTGACCAGTATTTCTATTGGAATATTGCATTGCTTTCAGTGATTTTCATGAGTGCTTGTATAATAAAGCAAATTGGAATTATTAACCAGTCACCCTGATAATCTTTAAGGATGAGAAGCTTTCAAATCTTTATATTCATGTGGCAGTCTTTGTTTGTATAGAGTCATAAGGGGAATGGAGTATGTTGAGAATGCATTGCTGGCCACACTTTTTTAAAAATAGAAATAGAGACCAGTGACTCTCCAAGTGGCAGGAAGAGGTGTGTGGCAATGAATCCAAGCTCACAGTTCACTGAAAATCAGCATGCTATAAGATGCTGATCTTTGATTTGAGCATTTCCTCAGCCCAGCTGCTGCTTAAGAGCCTTTAATTAGAAGAAACACAATACTCTTCAAACCATGATGTTGGCTAATATCCATTTGTATTTGGTTCTCACAAAGGCTAATATTTAATGCCATCAGAACTCACTCTCAGGGGTAGGGTGAGAGCGGGGTGGGAGTGTGAGTCTAACTTCTTAGAGTCAAAAATATCCCCCAGGCACAAACAAAAACACGTGTTCCATTCCACACTAAGTTGAAGAAACATTTTCCTATAATCAGCAAAGTTGTAAGGAAAACTAGCATAATAAGGACAGTTCTCCAAATAGTGTTGAACTGTGTAGATGGCACCTAAGGTATTTTCTGCTGTCTTGCATTGATCCACGGGGTTAACATGGAAACTTCCAGGTAAATACAACACAACCTACCTTTGTCCCCTGAAAAATTCACTGGCCTATAGGTAGACACCAGATCGAAGCTAGGCCAATCTAGTGTCCCATCTCTTCTGCTACAGCTGATGGTCCCAGGGGGAACATCTGTACCTGTACCAGTAAGTTCCACATTGCATATTTGGACTTGAGACTGAGGGAATTAGATCAGTATCTTCTCAGTGGTAAAGAAGGAAACTCATGCCATTGTTTCTGCCATGTGGAGAAAGCCAGGCAGCACCAAGAGAGATGGTTCTGGTTGTAATGGAGAACTATTTGCATCTTGATCACTTGTATAGCTACAGTCTAACTCTTCCTTGGATTCCCTGAGAGAACCAAGGATCTTTAAAATGTATCCCTATTTGTGATTAAAATAGTTTGAGTTTGGTGTCTGGATTTGCAAACAATGAATTCCTGACTTGAAAAAGCAGGTTTATCAAACCTGACCAGACTTTATTTTTATGAACTAGAAAAGTGTATCATTCCTCTTGGTCATCAAATCTTTCCTTTTGCCCATTCCTTATAGTTTTCTTTTTTGCTCCACTTGGGGTTAGAAAATTCTTCTTTTGAAATGGCTTTTTTGTGAACAGTGATTGCTCTGAGGGTTTATCTAGATAGGACTGTTTCCATATGCACATTGCTCGATTGATAAATGCAGTAAAATATCCAGCACTGTGGATTTTACTGCCAAAATTCTCTTAGAAATGGAAACCAGAACAGCCTTTTTTTTAAGATAGGCCATGTGCCAAGATTTTTGTTCATTTAAGGAAGAATATAGGAAGTAAAATAAATGAAAGAAAAACAAATCATGTCCCCAACAAGAATTGTGCACTGCTACACAGGGATAGAGAGCAAGGCCATCACACAGCATGAGCGATCTCAACAAGAAGGCTGGGGAATCAACATCCATGCCCTAAAAGTGGAAGCCATGAGAATGAGCATCCCTGTAATGAGAAGGGATGGTGCGTGTGTGTGTGCGCGCGTGTGTGTGTGTGTGTGTGTGTGTGTGTGTGTGTGTGTGTAGTCTCTCAAGCAATTGAGATTATGAGTTTAAAAAAAAAAGAGAGAAATTTCCCCCAGTAAGATGCACCAAGTAGGAGGGGGAGTGGTAGTGCCATAGTTACCCACATTCCAGCTTTGACATAGCTGCTCTTCAACTACCTTGTCTTTTCAGCCTCCATTCTCAATTCTACGTCAGTGTCACCCTCATGCATACATACTATGGAAAAGGAATCCTCTCCTGAGGATTCTCTCATGATCAAAGGAACTCCTGCTAGAAATGTAGTTCTCTTGAAAGGCATACACATGAACAGAAGAGGGTGGCCCATTGGACCACACCGTCTGAATCGAGCAGGTGCTGAGATTGCCTTCTCCATCTCCCATTTGAGACACATATAATTAAAGCTTTCCTCCTCCTGTTCTGTACACAGGTGCTGGTTAGTTCTTACTCTCTGAGAGTTGCTCACACACACGTGAAAATTAACATCAGTTCCTGGATACACAGCCCTGAATCCTATGCACTAAGATGTCAGACCCTGTCTCCATCCTTTTCTTTTCATTTCTTCTGTTCATCCAGAAGATGCTGCTCTTGCTGCAGATATTGATTGCAACTTCCAGCATGTGGAATTAATTAATTGCCAATTTGGTCAAAGCAAACAGCCTTGCTGTATTTGTTTTAGATTCTCCTCCTCTCTAGTTATTTACAGCAGAGGAAATCAAGGAATTAGGCTTTAAAGAGTAATTAGTAATTCCACAAAAAGTGGACAGTCACAGAAATGTATAGGACACAAGCAGAAGTTTGGCATTGCTATATATAGAACAAGAACTCAGGAGCTGAACCCCATTGGCCCAGTGAGTATTTGGGATAAGTTAGTAGAACATGCCCAGGAATCATGTCAAGAAAATACCTCCCGAAGTTTGTTGGTCTATGATTCTTCCCAGAAAGTCTCTAACAAGAACCAAAACAAGAGGCCACAGATGACCAGAAAGGGCAATTCTAAAGGAGCTGTTAGTTTGTCATATTCTTCAGTTCTGGTAGTTAAATGAAGGAAAAGATGAGTAGGACGGGGTTTAACCTCTGTAGGCTCCAGCAAAGTTGCAGATGTGGTACATGTCCCACATGAGCATTGTAGCATAATATGTATGGTTTGACATAGGGTGTAAGAAATGAGTTCAGGTTAGGAAAGGTCTCAATCATCCATTATGAAAAACATCAGCCAATATTGGATGAACAAGTTGGCCTGGACATAATTTCTTCTGAAGAGCTGGAATATTCTGGGAATGAAGTTCAGTAGTCTTGTCAACCAGCATCACAAAACTGCAAATTTGTAAAGACTGAGTTGGTATGTAAGAGTTCAGTTCCAAGAGTTTTTCTTATGAAGAAAGACGGGCTATATGTGGCACATGTTCTACAGCAGTGTCTGCCCAAGACCCTGACTCCAAGTGTGCAAGTGAACAACTAACCCTGGAAACCTCACACTTTTGTCAGACATAACATACATGGGGAAGGGTTAGTTACAATTAAAAAGACTTATTCAGAGGTTCTTTAAAAAGCAGAGCTGGGGGATGCCTCGGAGGCTCAATGGGTTAAGTGTCAGACTTCTGCTCAGGCCATGATCTCGCAGTTCATGAGTTTGAGCCCCACATCGGGCTATCTGCTGTCAACACAGAACCACTTTAGACTCACTGTCCCCCTCCTTCCTGTCCCTCCCCCCACCTCAAAAACAAGTAAACATTAAAAAAAAAAAAAGTAGAGCTTAGCAGTGGAGGACCCTGACCAGGCTTCAGCTCTGTGATCTGGAGCACATCATTTACTCCTCTAACACTATTCTCTTAAGCATAAAAGGAGGGGATTGAATTACGTGATCTCTAAGGAAAAATCTGGGAGGAAAAATCAAGATTACTCTATGATTTTTTAATAGATTTCAGGGAACTCAGTGGCATATAAGTTTTTTCTCATTACTTCTGTGATAAATGACATACTTGAAACATTATTAGTGCCATAATCAGGTGCCAGACAGCACACCACATACTCCTAGTATTTTCCCTTGAGTCTTAAAAAGTACTGACTGATGTGGCAAAGATGATCAGTGTGTGAGGTAAGTCTGTTATGGAAATGTGATGTATATTTTTGACACCCTTGTTCATGACAAGGCACACACTTTGGTCACATCTCTTACACTGGCTCTTAGCCAGAAAAAAATTACTTTAGCTGAAAATAGGGGATATTACAAAGATTAATTAAATACTGTGACAACTTTAAAGTCAGTACCTTAGGGATTAGGAGATGAGTATTTAAGTACACGACGTGACCCCTGAATCATTTGTGTATATGAGAACTGTATGAGTGTATATAGCAGGCAGGCTTCTGCATGTGTTTGCCAACAAAAACACAAGTGCTAAATTCACACTCAGTCTGGGCTTTTAAAAGAAATTCAAGACTTATTTAGAAAGAGAGGAAGAACTCCTACCTAATAGTTATGAAAAGTGGGCATAATCAATGAAACCAAAAGCTGATTCTTTGAAAAGATCAGTAAAATGGATAAACCTCTAGTCAGGCTCAGTAAGGAAAAAGGAGTCACAAATTTCAAATACCAGAAATAAAAGAACATCACTACAAATCCCATGGAAATTGAAAGGATAACAAAAAAATACTGTGAATAATTCTATGCTCAGAAATTTGATAACCCACATGAAACGGACCAATTTCTTGAAAGACAAACCTGACAAAACTCACACAAGAACAGACTATCTGAGTAGGCCTGTATCAAAGAAGTTGAACCAATAACTAATAACTTACTTTTTCAAGCCCAGAAGGGTAATCTTTTCATTTTAAATCCTCCACAAAGAGAATTTTAAAATTAACTGAAATTAATTCATTAATGCTCTTTCTGGTGTGGCCAGCCCCATCCTAAGACTATTAGGTGTGGTCAGCTGAGGGAAAAGGAGGAGGAGGAGGAGGAGGAGGAGGAGGAGGAGGAGGAGGAGGAGGAAGAGAGATGGGAGGAGAGGAGAAAGGAAAGAAGAGGACAGGACAGGTCAGGAAAAGAAGCTTTCTTTTGAAAAGGTGATTCATTTCCCAAGCCCGTGACCACTACTCAGTAAGAACTGCCATTTACTTTACCTTTCTCATTAGTCAGAGTGTTGGCTTCTTAAACTCTACAACCACCCTAAAAATTGTTCAGGGCTTTGTAGATGAGGAAACAGAGAGTCAAGGCTGCCAGGTAAATGGTCCTAAGTCCCCCAAGACAGCAAAAAGACTCTCAGGGACCAGAAGCTAGGTCTTCTGGCCCCACATTGCTCTTCTTTCTAATACAACTCATAGGCTTTGTTTTTCACATGTAGGTCAGTCAGGGCAATCTTTTTATTCCAATTCTGCAAATTTTAGAATTTTCCTAAAGTGCTCGGAGCAGTCTCTTTCCTACTGTATCCATTAAGTTCTTAGGCTTCTCATAAAGTTTTATGATAAATCAAAGAGATGCATATCAGCAGCTTTGGAACCTGTGAACAACAATCTTAAACCAAAATTTATTGTCAAAGGGACATGCTAACTTTTGCTTTCTTCTGGAACTTTGTCATAATGAAGCAGTCACTTGTCTTTTAGACTCTTCCTTCCCAGCCACCCACCACTACTACCTATTGGTGAAATTAGCATGTATATCAAAGAGCTAACAAAAGTTCTTGGAGACAGGTCTCACTTCTTGCAAGCAGGAAGTTAACAGGCTTGTCACTGTGGGCTGGGGAGGTGGGGTGGGCTTGGTGCAAGGCATTTTGATCCCACTTTATACTCTGTCCTGTACCCAATGCCTAGGATTCTGCTCTTTGCCCATTGCTCTAATAAAACCTTAACAACTAGCAGCCGTTTATCTAATTCTTATTGAACCTTTACTGGGAAAAATAACAAAGAATAAAACTAAAGTTGGCTAAAACTGTATGTGGTAAAATTTGTTACAGATGAAAAACTGAACAATCAACATAGGAAACAGGCTTGGCAGAAATAATTATTCAAAACCAACAGTATCCAAAATTGCACATGATTTAAAATGCTTATTAGCTGAGAGTGCAGGGAAGAATCGAATCTTAACATATTTATAAAATTTGACCTGAGAAATAAGCATGGTAGAAATAAATTCAGCAAAGGAAAACTCAATGACAGAATGTACAACCAGGTAAAAGGTTAGTCAAAATAAATGATTCAAACCCGAAAATTAGTTGATCCTAATGATAATTCTCTTGTTCAAACAAATAAAAAAATAAAAATGGTTGAACTGTTTATGGAAATGTTATCAAAGAACTGAATTGATTGAACAAAGGCTGATCCTATAAAAAAAAGGCTTTTCAATAAAAATCCATCAATTTTGGTGCGATCCTTATTATAAATATTTGTGTTTATACGAAGGAATGAAATGTCTGTGGGGTTAGCAGGGTGAAAATCCTGTTTGCTCTTTTGTTCCTTTTGATGGGACTGATGTAAAATTACATAAGCATTAACATTAGCGAATGCAAGTAGTTGCTGTTGAGAAGAAAATCAATATCTATGGAAAAGTTGCCAATGCAGATACTTTGGATTTGGTTCACATATCACCTTGAATGTAGGAAAAGATGTCTAATCTAATTTTGCAGGTCCTGCTCAGACTTGTCTGGGGCCTGGGGACCTCGACGCAGAAAAGAGCAGGCAGTGAGTGAAATGGCTGGAGCCTCCTTACCTCACAGGTTCTAAGAGGGGCCTTATAAGGCCCCACCTGATCTAGACCCCCCCGCTTCTGTGACCTCAACCCCTTCCCCTGCCCCCCCTCACCTCCACATCCTTTCCTGGCCACATCTGTGGCAGAGCAGAGTTGAGGGAGCAGGATGGAAGTTTTGGAAAAGAGAAGTGTATTAAGTAGTTTTGGTCTAAGTCAAACATGAGTCAGCATCCATGTACCTGATTTTGAGACTCCACGTAACAGGCAGGCATCTGCTAGCTATTAGAGCTACGTTCCCATCCTGAAACCCAGATGAACCCACTATTGCTCCTGCAATTCCATCATCACTGTGGTTATCATCTCTTCCTAGCCAAACTAATTCTTAAGACACACTGATCAGCATCTGCCCCCAAACTCCGTCCCATGTTGGGGACAGCCATCTGCTACCAGGCCAACCTGGGCTGACCACTAGAATGGCTATCTATCACAAGGCTCCACCTGTCAGAGGAAGACCCTATTTTTGTTCTGGACCATCTCTGTT
The DNA here is from genome assembly GCF_014898765.1 of Herpailurus yagouaroundi. Taxonomy (NCBI): domain Eukaryota; kingdom Metazoa; phylum Chordata; class Mammalia; order Carnivora; family Felidae; genus Herpailurus; species Herpailurus yagouaroundi. The sequence continues at coordinate 8,139,152 of NW_024412417.1, forward strand.
GGCCTAAGCTACCACCATCATCTCCAGGTAGTATGTTCAGTCTACACAACCAAACTTCTATTACCTGCTCTTGGGTCTGCCTCCACTGCAGACACCTGTCCCAATGCAGTGGACGTGTCTGATTCAAAGTCTAAATGCTCCCTGTTGGCCACATCCCTGCTCTTTCTCTGTCCAGCTGTAACAAGATGAGCCCCAGGCAGGCCTCCTTCTTAGAATAGCATTTGCTGTCAAGCCCATTCTAAGTCAGCCAGGCAGCCGTCCAGCAGGCTCAGATGGACATTTGATGATATAGAAATGGCTGTGAAATTTCTGTCAGAGATCTCTGGATTAAGTTCAGGACAACGGGAAACTACACATTACAGGTGTTAAAGAGGTCAGGAACAAATTCTCAACAAGCACCCACTGCTTGCAGACAATGCCTCAGCACCAAACCTTTCTGCTTTCTTTTTTTTTTTTCTTTTTTTCTTTTTTTAATATTTTTTTTGAGAGAGAGAGAGACGGAGCTTGAGCAGGGGAGTGGCAGAGAGGGAGGGAAACACAGAATCTGAAGCAGGCTCCAGATTGTGCTTGATGTGGGGCTTGAACCCACGAACCGCGAGTTCATGACTTGAGCCGAAGCTGGACGGCTAATTGACTGAGCCACTCAGGCACCCCAAACGTTTCTTCTTTCAAACAAAACAGAATTATCCTCCTCTGGTATCCCTCCTCCTACCCCATCTATTCCTTCTCTCATCATTTCAGTCATATTCATAATTGGCTTCTTGTTGAATTCCATTTAAATCTCTCAGTCCCAATTTACCTGGCAATTCTAACCCCACAAGTTGTTCTATAGAGTTAGCTTCCCAACAGAGTTTTGGATTTCACAATTAATAGACATGTTACAAAACAAAAATAAAACAGAACATCACACTGGGTTGAAGCCATCTCATGGATCTTTTTGTTGTTGTTTTAACCAAAAGTGGGGGGTTGTGATATAAGCAGCTGCTACAAAACCAAACAAATGACAGGATTCGACTCAGAGTTTGAGCCTATCCAGGGGCTGAATTATGTTTGCTTTGAGGTTTTGTAAAAGGTCATGAGGCCTAACAAAGTTCAGATGAAACTTGGCTGTTTCTCCGTCAGGCTCTGGCTCCCAACTTGTGGCGTTTCATGTGGTTTGGAGTTTTCAAACACAGCGCTTTGCACAGCGCTAATAAATGATTCTTTCTCAGCATGGAAAGCAATTAAATGTATGGCCTCTTGGGTTTCAGTCTTAGAATCAGTATTTATTTATTAGGAGCCGGGAGAAGGGCTAAACGGCCTAGAAGAGGTATCATGCATAATGAGGTGGGCAAATTTGCTGAAGACACCACATTTTAGATGACTGGGGGCAAGAGAGGAACTCCTGAGGAATCAATAAAAATCAGTCCACTGGGAAACTTGCTAATGAATGGAATTTAGCATCAGCCTACAAGGAACACGTTAGAACTGCTCACAAAGCCCCAGGGAAGGCCACATGAATGGGCCACGGCACCATCTGTCCCCAGCCTGCACTGGCCACTCTGAAACGGTCCCATGAGCTTTCCAGTACATGGAGCTTCCTCTATGAGCAAACCTCTCCTCAGAAGTCAGCTTGGATTCCTCTGACTCACGTTAGGAGAGGGGTGGGGAAATCCCTCCAAATCAGTCTCCCTCTGACCGGTCCCTTTTCAAAAAGGAGATGTGTTCATTTGCAAGGGCTGCCAAACAAAGTACCACTATTAAACAATAGAACTTTATTTTCTCACAATTCTGGAGGTTGCAAGTCTGAGATGGAGGTGGCAACAGGATGGGTTTCTTTTGAGGTTTCTCTTCTTGGCTTGTAGATGGCCATGTCTCCCTGTGTCTTCACATAGTCTTTCATCTGTGTGTGTCTGTGTTCTGATCTCTTCTTATAAGAACACAGTCATGTTTGATTAGGACCATCCATATGATGTCACTTTACCTTAATTACCTCTCAAGACCCTATCTGCAAATACAGCCACATTCTGAGATACTGGAAGTCCACATCTAAGGTTGACCTAATGTCTGAGGTTAGGATGTCAACATATGAATTGAGGGGGAGCACAATTCAGGCCCTCAACGGGGGGCATCACACACTTCAGTTCAGTGATATCATCTGTTCAAGCTGCACAACTAAGCCAACTCCCCAACCCCTAACTGAAAGTGACCAGCTGAGACAAGGCCTTGACTGATGGATACCTCATATTCTCTTTGTACCTCATCCTTTGACTAGGTTCACCCAGCTTGATCAAAACCTGAAAGAGATAAAGCAAAATTGCAGTGTAGCAGGCCTAAATGTGCAGGAGGAAACCATATTTATGATCATTTATTTTTAAGGACAATTGTCTGCTTATGGGGAGTTGGTGAACTAGAATAAGTCTATAAAGACCATTCCCCAAAAAATTCCCATTTGAGCCCCAGGAATTCACTTATGGCTTTAACGAAAATTGTCAGAGCACATAAGAGTCACTGGAAGGTACAGCTGTACTCTGTTAAGGCTTATAATTTAGTGGAATATTCTGACAATAAATAAATAACTTGATAATAAGGCACGCAGGTACCCAACAATGATTGGCAGAGTGACTGCATTAATGTGCCAGTTCTTTATCTGATCCTTTACCCATGTCATTTGCTATATGGCTTTGCAGTTTCTCCCATCAAGAGTCAGAGTCTATTGGGTCACATAACTCACTTTGACCTAAAGGAAGATGGTAATTGTGACACAAGCAAGAGCTTGGTCAGGAACCTGCACATCTGGGTCTGCTCTTGCACCTGAGTAATTGTACTTAAAACCACCTTGGGGTAGCCTACTAGAGAGGTGGGAGAAACATGGGGAGACAAGCTGCATCAAAAACCATTTGAATGCCAGCCAATTCCCAGACGTGTGAGTCCTCAGCCAACAGGCTACATGGCCCCCATATGCGAGCAAGCCCAGCTAAGACCAGAAAAAGTTCCCAGCCTAAATCACCAACCTATACACTTCTGAGGTAAATAAATACTTTTTGTTTGAAGCCTCAGAGTTTGGAATCAGTTTGTAATATGACATAATTTTAGCAACAGCTAACTGATCCAGGTACTGAGGGCTCCCAATAAACCTAAACATTATCTGAAAGAGGTAGCACATTAAGACGTTATTGGACATTAATACCTTGAATGACAAAGAGTGTATAAAATCAACTTGTCAAGACTCTGAGAGATGGGATAAAGTCAAGATGGAGGCTAGATAACTATCCTTTTATGGGATGAAAGTCATATAGAAAATGGGATGGTAAATAAACTCACAGAAAGGTTCAAAGGCCTACTTATAATACTTCTGGGGGCTCTCTGTGGCCTTCAGTATAAAATTCAAATTCTTTATTCACAACATACAAAATCTTCCTCTCTGGTCCCTTCCTGTCTGGTCCCTCCAGATACACTCTCTTGTGAGTCACAGGGGGCTCAGAGTCTGTGTCTACAAGGCTCCTTGTCCTGCTGGGCTATAGTTTACCCATGGCTGTTTTTATTCTTCTTTTCATTTTTTCTTTTCTTTTTTCTTTTCTTTTCTTTTCTTTTCTTTTCTTTTCTTTTCTTTTCTTTTCT
>NW_024412417.1:8142761-8154718 GCF_014898765.1 Herpailurus yagouaroundi
CTTTTCTTTTCTTTTCTTTTCTTTTCTTTTCTTTTCTTTTCTTTTCTAGGAGGTGGTCCCTTCCTAAAGTCATAACTCTTGCCATCTCCCAGTGACTCCTTCTCATTGTCCCCAGGATGGTATCACCTTTGGCTGCTGCTAGGCCTGGGGTGCTTCATCACCCCTTGTTGCTTTCCCTTAACCCAAAGGACCCCTCATTCAAACATTGCCCCCGTGAGAGTACTATCTGTTGCCTGCCTGGACCTCCCAGGGCACAACTTTTCTAGTCTTTCATATCATGCCCACTCTCTTCCCCAGACCCTATACTCCAGCACAGTTTCATCCCCTGTCATGCTACCATAACTTTGCATCTCCTGTACCCTTTTCCCTCTTCTTAGAATGCTTTCCCTCTCTCTTGACCACAAAGCAAAAAAATCTGAACTCAAATGTCACCTTTTCCGGGAAGACTTCCTTCCTGCTGCCCCACCATCATGCCACTTCCCCCATACTGGATTAGGTTCCTCTAACATGCTCCCACAGTTGCCTCCCCTTCTTTCCATCAGGGCACCAATCTTAATGCTTAATGCTAATCTATGAACATGTCTAAATCTCAGAACAATGGTCTTCCAAATATGTCCATGTCCTAATCCCCAGAACCTATAATTAGGTTATGTTACATAGCAAGGGGGGAATTAAGTTTGCTAATCAGCTACTTTAAGATGAGATAATCCTGGATTACCTAGGTGGGCCCAATGTAATCACAACTGTCCTTACAACTGGAAGAGGAAGGCAGAAGAGTGAGAACCAGCAAAATGGCAAAGGGAGAAAAATGTGTCTGGCCACTACTGTCTTTGAAGACAAAAGAAGGGGCCACAACCCAAGGAATACCAGCAGCCTTTAGAAGCTGGAAAAGGCAAGAAAACAGATTCTCCCCCAGAGACTCCAGAAGGAACACAGCCCTGCCAGCTTCTTGATTTTAATCCAATGAGAGCCATTTTAGACTTCTTACCTTTGGAACTGCAAGATGATAAAATGTGCTGTTTAAGCAACTAAGTTTGTGGTAATTTGTTACAGCCCCAATAAGAAATGAATATAATTAATTGTGAGGGTCAGATCCTAGAGGGCAGGTATCATGTCTTTGGTTTGCATGTTTCAAGCTCCTCTCACAAAACTTGTCTTAGAGTAGTTCTTAGATATATTTGTGGAAGAAAAGATAGGATATAGAATTATCTTGCCCACCCATATTTTCCAGATCCTCCTGGGTCTGTGGTTCACATAGTAATAGTTTATGAAGGAAGAGATCTGCGTTTGCCTATAGAATAAAAAAGTGCATTGGTTATTAATCTACTATGTAATCATTGAGAAAAATAATTGAGCCAGTTTCCAAAGAGTGAGAGTATGCAAGAATGTGAAGGCGCCCACAGTGTCCTCCCTTGTAGGGGAGCAGCTGTGGTAACTAACAGTGAACTGCCGCAGGACATGCCCAGCTCCCCACATGGGCAGGGAAAGAACACATTGTTCCTTCCCCTGGAGCAGCTGGCCCTGGTTTTGGCTGGATCTGGATTCCTGGGCACTGGTTGCTATAGTTTGGCAAGAGTCACCTTCCAGCCCTGCATTTCCAGAAGAGCTGTTGTATTACTAATCTGGAGCAGACACCTCCTGTCATCACTACAATCTTGTTCTTACAGCAGCACTAACAGATGAGCTGCAAATCCCACAACCTGTTCATGAAATGAGAGCTGGTGCCTTGGTTGAAAGTATCTTTGACAATTCTCCCTACTCACTGCAAGCACTGGAACAGAAGGCCAGAGCCCTGGGGTCTAGTCTGGTTCAGCCTTTAGTCATTCACGTGACCTTGACTGAGTCATCTCCCATTGTTCACCTAAGAAGTGGAAGGTGTAGTCCTCTGTGGTCACTGCAGGCTATTGCATTCTGTGTCTATGACAGTTACATAATCCCCAAAGCTCATTTAGCCTTCAAAAACGACAGTGACAAACTGTCCCCAATAAAGAGAACATTTCATTAGGACAGAAGAGCTAGAGCCTGAGAAAAGAGAAGAAAGGAAGAAGGAAATGAAGGAGGGAAAGAGGGAGAAAAAAACAAAGATGAGAAGGGAGGAAGATAAGGGAAAGAGGGAGGGAGGGAGGGAGGCAGGGAGGGAGGGAGGGAGGGGTAAAGGAAAGGAAGGAGAGAGAATTTATTGAGCATCTGACAAGTACTAGCTTCTTTCACTTGCTTCACCTCATCCACATCCCAAGCCAGATCCTCACAAAGCTTTCCACCAAAGTTCCTCTGCCCTCAGAGGAGTGACAAGGATCCTTGGGAATTTAGTCTGTAGCAAGTAGGAAGCCTGAAGTCTCATTTAATCTTAAAAATTAACGTGAATTTTGTGTTCTAGTCCATAAGCAGGGGCTTTGTTTTTGCTGTGGAGTAAAACTGTTGCTACAGGAAGATGCAACATGTTAATGAATCCTGTGGTATGAAAACCCCCAGTCTACTTCTGTGTCTCTCTGAGATGGAATCCTCCAATTTTGAAGGCAAGGACCTGGGATGGAAAGGTAGGACTTATTTCCCAACTCCATCCAGGTCACGAGAAGCCTAGGAGGTTACCCAGTTTATTAAAGCCAGAGAAATCAAGAAAATAAAATAAAAGTCATCTAACTCAGAAATGTTTGTCTCCAGAAAATTGGGATGATAGGTTTACCAGGACAGTCCTGCCTCCCCCACAGTCAGTGCCAGAAGACGCTGTTTCTGTTTATTACTCTGTCTGTGGCAGAAAGACACATTAATACTATGCACCATTGTCAGCAAGTTATTAAGACAGATTTGGGGGTGTTTATTTTCAAAAGCAGTAGAAACTGGGGGCAAAAGTCCCAGGGAATAGAGATCACATTCTTGGGGGTTAAGCAGGAAGGCCTAGCCAGAGAGAAGGTCTTAGCCGCCAGCAGGAGGGGGACCAGCTGGGACTTAGCCATGGACCCATCAGAGTAGAGAGTCAACCCCATGTGAGAGTCCTGGAAGGCCAGCCAGGGCCAAATTGAGATGCAAAGGCATTGTGGTGAGTACAGCAAGCCCTGTAGATGACCTGCAGGCTGCTGTAAGGTGAAAATGAGCTAGTACATGCCTGACACATAATAAGGACAAACATTTGCTAGTATTATTTTTATTCAGGAGTGAGGTCACCTGCCCCGGTGGCATAATCAACCATCAGGAGAGAAATCCAAAATCAATCATTGGGATGGAGACAGAAAAAGTTGGAACAGATCCAGAGGCCAACAGGTCTTATTGACGCTGCTGGAAAAAGACTCAGAAAGGGACTATTTTTTTTTCTGGGCTAATAGGAGTTAAGACTTGAGGGATTCAAAGAGATGTTGGGTACAAAGAGATGGAACATCACAGCACTAGAATTGGCAAGAGGAACAAGTAATGGGAAACGGGGAAGGGAAATATGATGTAGGACTTAGGCACATGGACATAGGTTTGAATCCTGACCACCACATCTGGTTGTGTGATTTTTGGCAAGCTGTGTAAGCTCTCTGAGCCTCTGTTCATCCTCTTTAAAATGAGGATAATTAGAGTACCTCTCCCACAGGATTGTGTGAGATTCAAGTGAGATAATTCTTGGGACCTAATAAATGCTCAATAATGTTAGTTTTTCTTACTGTTAGCTGTTATGTAGCAATTACATAACAGCAAATGGTGCTTTGTCTATATTAAGGTTATGAGATTGAGTAGGGAGAAAAAAGTGCCAGGTAAAAGAAATGCTTCTTCAGTGTCCCTAGATTTTATTTTGGAAGAGTCAAGAGTTAATAAAAAGGAAGATGAAGAAAACTGAGGAGGGGTGGGAGGGTCAAGGAAAGAGGGGGAGAGAAGGAAGAGAGGGAAGAAGAAGGAGAAGGAAGATGAGGGAAAGGAGAGGAAAAAGAGGAAGAGGAAAAAAGAAAAAGTGGTGGAAGAGAAGATTAAGGGGAAAAAGGAGAAAAAAAAACATTAAGGAAGAATAGTTCTGGTAATAGTCAACAAGAAAATTGAACATGAGAACATTGCAAAGCAAATCATCAAGACTCCTTCTTTTCACACCCTTACTCTTCAGCTCATTCCTTAAATGTTCAAATTCCCTAGAATGCTGCCTCTGGTCCAATTCTCTTCTCCCTTTATTAGATCTTGAACAACGTCACCATTCCTTTGGCTTCACTTACTACTCATTCTTTAATCCTCAAACATTTATTTCCAGCCTAGATATCTCTCTTGACCTTCAAATTCTTATTTCTAGTCATTGACTAAACATCTATACCTGGATTAATCCAAGTCAACACATACAAAACACACCTTGCACCTCGCCATAAGAGACTTTCCCATTGAGGTTGAGGGCACCCCATCCCCTGAAGTCAGAAATGTGGGAATCATGCAAGACTTCTTCCTCATCCTAGCTCTGACATTTCTCCTGTGTTAACTTTTCTTGAGGTCTGTTTCAACTTTTCTTGTGTTTACTGCCTCATTTCAAACCCTCAGCCCTCTACCAGACCCCAGGAACAATCACCTAACCTGTCTTTCTGCCACCACGCCCATTTCCATTCAATCCATTCTCTATAATCAAGGCAAATGTGATGTGGCCCATGACATTCCCTGGCAAGTATTTCAAGGACTCGTCTTCTAGTGTACAGGATAAAAACACAAATTCCTTAGCCTATTATACAAACCCTTTGCCTGACACCTGCCTGTTTTCTCAACTTCATCCATCTTCGTTTTCTCTATTCCCCAACCCATATGCAAGTATACTTAAATTTCATCCTGCCCGAACTACTTATTTGAAGATATTCTTCCTTCTGTTCGAAAAATTCCAGTTATTCCATCTGCCTGGTAAACTCCTGGCCAACCTCAAGACTTTGCTCAAGTATTACCTACTATGGGAAACCTTCTCTGACTTTGCTTTGTGAACAATTAAGCCTTCCTATTCCACATCTTTTCTATAACTCTGCCATAGTATTTAATATATTAGGTGATTATTTGTTTAAAATATGTGCCTTTCCAACTGTACTGAGAGCCCTAGGGGGCAAGGGTTGTGTTGTATTCATCATTGTATCCCCAGTACATAATAAAATAGCTGGAACAGTAATGATTTGTTACATATATAATTGAATGAATGGATGAATGAAGAACATTTAGAACATCAATATAGTTATACCTACAAACCAAATCCCAACTAACCAGAATTTCAACAGCTTTAAAACACACTAATGTTTAGCTCTCTTACATTTTTAGAAAGAGGAAGATAAAGATCTCCCTAGAAAGTATAGTAGCCACTCAGATCATGCCACCTCAGAGGTAGTGTCTAATGAGGCAACTATAGACTGACCATCCAGGATCTGCTCCACAATTGTGAAATTCCACTTGGTCTCAGACTTGGTGCTTAGGCTTGGAAGAATACCAATTTATTAATTAACCATAAAAATATAACTGCCAAAGACTTTAATTGCCAGCTTTCTGTAGTCAGCACTGTTTTTTAAGAGGAGAATATATGGGGAAAACAAGATTATAATCAGAAGGTTGGCATGATAGGCATGGAGTAAGCAAGGAGTCAGCCCAATTCATTCATCCATCCAACTACTTAGCACAGTATTTCTATCCTTGCTGAGTAGATGGAAATGGGCCCACAGACCAGCCAGAGTGCTGCCTTCTCTAGACAGTGATAGAAATGCTTTGAAAAATTCTACCTCTTTAGCTTCTCATCTTCTAGACTTTATTCAGTCAATCCCATTGTATTGACTGGGAAGACACAACTGACCAGGTCTTGATTTTAAACAAGACTAGCACAGTCATATGCACTCCTGAAGCTACCCTCAGGTTAAACATTTCAGCCATTTATGTTCAAATTATTGGTTAGAGAAAGTTTATTTTTTCAGAAGACTGATCTCACCCAAATTAAGTTTTCCTAAATTTTGGTGGGGGGAAACAGGGGTTTACAGTTATACCTCTGTACTGAATTGAATTTTTTTTTTGTTAAATCTATTCTAGATTATTAAAGTTTACTCATGGGAAGTGTTGGACACAGAGTGGGAGGCTAAATAGAAAAAAGAGGATACTAGTTAATAATAAAAATTTAGCTGATTCCTTCTGTTATTTAGTAAGGACTCAGCTGTACAATGGGAGGATTTAAAATCTTCTAAAAAGATGAACCCACCACAGTAGGCCATGATTTGTCAGTCTCTTCTCCAGGAGGTGTCTGTCTTTTCCACAGCATCACATGAAACTGTTTCTGGAGCTGGGTTGGAGGAGACAAGCTGGCTTGGACTGGAGAAGGGTAGACAGCATCCCACAAGAGGATCTGGAGGGCCTGGTGGGGGGATGGGACCATTGCAAAGGGAAAGGCTCCTCAGCTGTGACACACCTGCAAGTTTAAATATATACATATTCCCTGAATATGTTTCACAGGGAAGCCCAAGGTTGCCCATGGTTTAGACACAGTATTAGAAGGTCATGTTCAAAAAGTGATTCCCAGGAATCCCCAAAGAAAACAAACTTGGGTTAAAGGATCCTTTCAAGAAACACAAAGCAATTTCCTCTCTCAAAGAGAGATAAGATCAATAAGAAACTTTCTTACCTTGGCTTTTCTTTTCTGAAGTTTATTTATTTGAGAGAGAGGGTGCATGCGTGAGAAGGGGAGAGGCAGAGAGAGAGGGAGAGAGAGAATCCCAGGCAGGCTCCACACTGTCAGCACAAAGTCTGATGTAGGGCTTGAACCCACTAACTGTGATATCATGACCTGAGCTGAAATCAAGAGTTGGATGCTTAACCAACTGAGATACCCAGGTACCCCAGTCTTGGCCTTTGCCCCCACTTCTAGTTTTTCCAGATGCCTATAGTCACAGCGCTTACCCAGAAGTAAAAAATTAAAGATTTTGTGTGTATATGTATGTGTTTTGTGTCTCTAAATGCCATGTGAACTGCATCCTGAAAGCAACATCTGCCTGGCAAGGAGTGCAATCAGCCAGACCACTCTAAGCAAATTCTGACTGAAGTATGACCAGGAGAGGATCTAGGTTTTGTGGAGCCTGAATACACCTGGAGATTCCACTTTGATAAAAATAATACAAAATTACTGTTTTAATTTAATACTTCATATTTATTTTTAAAACAATAAAGCATTTATAGAAAGTTAATATTTATTTAGAAAAGTAATTCTAACAAATCACAATTTTTAAAACGTAATAAATATCACAGGCATCACAAAATCCAGAAAATTAACACAATAGTATTGTTATATCATATATTCCACTATTATTACATTTTTTATATTATTGTTAATTAATTTCTGATGATTAACTTTGGGCAATAAAGAGGCCAGACGGGTTTTAAGCAGAGGAATCACTTAATCAGATTTACATTTTAGACCTACCCAGAGTTGCAAAGCAGAAATTCTGCTCAAAACTCGGTCTTGTACACTTCGTTCTTTTGTAGAGAATGTTTCGTGGCAAAACTTACTGAAATTATTGTATTATGTTGTCACTTGTAAATGAAGGAAACTTGTCTTTTCCAGTTAGACATATTTAAAAATAACTTCAAAACACATCTTATTTCTTGATTATTATTTAGGAAAATGTCTTTAAAAGCAGAACAGTGCAAAGCACTGCCTCCCTGACCAAAAACTGGTGAGAGGGTCAAATTATATCAAGACCCAAGTTGGCTCCAGACACAAGCCTGTGAGAGGATCCTGGCCGTTAGACACAGGAGAGACATCTACTGGTGGGACTCGAGAGACAGGCCCAAGTTCTCTGAAGGGCTTCCACAGCCATGAAAAATGAGGGATTTTGTGTGTATCCGTGTGTATTCTGGGACTCAATGAGCTGAATCCTGAAAGGAACATTTGCGCAGCAGGGACAGCCAATGCCAGACCACTCCGAGTCAGCAAACAGAGCCCTAGCCAGGTCCCCCCTCAGGTAGAGGCTGCCCCAAGGGAGGCTTCTACCTCTGAGAAAAGCTTCAATCTTCCTGACACTCCTGGGCATGAGAGAAGCCAAGTATGCCAAGGGCGCTATACGAAGAGGATTTCATCTGTTATCCCAGGAGCCAGACCTTCTTGGAAGATCTATGCTTTCTTTCTCTACTAGACCTTTTTCCAAAAATTCAGAATATCTCTAAAGAAAGAAAATGAAATTCATTGCAGACTTCTCTTTCCTAAAGTTGATCTTTTTCATGTGGTGGCTACCTATCAGCTGTAAGCTATACCCCCTTCGAGGCTCTTTTCAATTCACTTGTGACCTGTTGTTCGTGGATTTTGCAGCCCTTCTCCCCGTTGCTAGGCATTTTCAAGCAAAACTAATTGTAGTAAGAGAGAGCTCTAGTTCTTTCCTTGTTTCTGTCAGAAGCAGAACAGTAAGGAGATATGTATACTGCTTTTTTCTTGAATGTTGTTCATTTCTACAACTCATAACACTGGGGTTCCTTATGCCAGTTATTGCCCCCAAAAACATGAGACCGCCTCCCCGAGGTATTTGCAGCTCCATAAACTGCATTCAAATTGGGAAATTTAGATTCCTTCCATATCATTACATGCACATAATAATGAAAGGCACCTAAGGATGTTTATTTCAAGGGTGAGTCCTGTTACAAAATGACATAATCTGTTCTTTGAGAAAACAATTCATGCTTATAGTCCATGCCATGAGTCCTGTTACAAAATGACATAATCTGTTCTTTGAGAAAACAATTCATGCTTATAGTCCATGTACAAAATGCACAAGAAATTATGCCATAATATTGCATAAATTTATTTTTAAAGTATATATGCTTACATATTTCTGTTAAAATGAAACTACTTTATGCCACCGTGAGATGATCTAATAAGAAATGGCATCAGCAATCACTCATACTTGCTGCAAGTTTTACAAATTTTACAAATTTGTCCAGAGTTTATAGCTATTTGCAAGGTAATATCACTCTGTGGCATCAACAGAGCAAATTTAAACTGAGGCAAAATTTATTCTTCACAAGAATCCCCTGGGATCCTGGCCAAAACTTGCAGATTAACCTAAGAGTGGATTGGGGGAAGTAAAGAAAGAAATGTGGTTTTATTGTAAGTTGATTCAACATCTGTCTACTTGGGCTAATTCATGATGAGTTTAATATTCATTCCTTCCCTCTTCTGTTCCTACACAGCATGATACTCCATGCATTTTTCTTCTCCATGCATTTTTTAATTACCTTAGTAAGATGCCTACTTCCTGCCCAGCTCTTTCCTTGTTCAGAGAAGAGTCTTAACACTGTGAGATATAGTGGATTATGTGGGGCAACCCATTAATTTGCCTAAAACCCACTATCTTAGTCTGTTCAGGCTACTGAAACAAAAATACCTTAGACAGGGTGGCTTAACCAACAAACATTTATTTCTCAGAGTTCTTTCTGGAGGCTGGAAAGTCTGAGATCAAGGTGCCAGCAGATTCAGTATAGTGAGGTCCACTTCGTGGGTCATGGATGGCTCACCCTCATGACCTAATCACCTCCCAAAGCCTCACTTCCCAATATCATCACCTGGGGTTCAGTTTTGTTTTTTTTTTAATGTTTATTTATTCATTTTGAAAGGGAGGGGAGAGCAACAGAGAGAGAGAAAGAGAGAGAATCCCAAGTAGGCCCCACACTGTAAGTGTAGAGCCTGATGCAAGGCTCAAACCCATGAACTGTGAGACCATGACCTGAGCAGAAATCAAGAGTCTGGATGCTGAACTGACTGAGCCACCCAGGTGTCCCTGGGGTTCAGTTCTTAACATGAATTTTGAGGGGACAAAAACATTTAGTCCATAATACCCACCAGAATCCTAGCTAGCTGACAGGGAACTTCAATGCTAACATTTCTAAAACAGGCAACTCTGGTTACAATTCACTAGTGAAAAATTAAATTCATGATGTGAGTTCAGAGAGTACTAAGTGGGTTAAAGAAAAAGAAACAAAAGGCAAGTGTGCAGTGATAGGGCCTGACGTGTTACAGAGGACAGTCAGGAGGCCTCTCTGAGTACATGGCATTTGGGCAGCGACCAGAACATGGCTGGCTGCTGGATGGAGAATGGACGATTGGAAGCAAGGGTTCCGTTAGGTGTCTGTTACAATAGTCCAGACAAGAGATGAGGGTGGCTTGCCCTGGGGGAGAGGGTGCTTCTGAATGCATCTCAAAGTTAAGACGACAGGACTCGCAGATGGTTGGGTGTGGGGTATGAGGGAAATAGAGGCAATTGAGGTCACCCTCTAGAAAAGTCGTGGTACTCAACAATGTGCTGTCGCCTCTTTCCCCATAATCTCACCTCAGTGATACTTTTTCCTCTTTGCCAAATTGATAAGCAAACAACGTTCAATTGTTTTAGATTTTTTTTAATTGCCACTGAGGTTAGATATGTTTTGTTTTTACGTGCCATGTGTGTTTAATCGATTGCAAAAATAATATTTTAAACTAAAATTGGTTTTTTTGGATAAACGATAAGCACTGTCATCTCTGATAGAATGTGAGTTTCACAAAAGTGAAGGACAGAAAGACTTCATTTATTTTAGTTGCTACTGTCTCACTGATACCTAAAATAATGCGTATCATATAAGGATGATAAAAATTATTAACCCTTAGATACTTTAATATGTGCCAGGCACTGTTCTAAGTGCTATTAATACAGCCCACTTATGGATGAAAATACTGGGCCACAGAGAGGTTAAATAATTTGCCCAAAGTCACACAGCTGGTAGGTGGCAGAGCTAGGATTTGAATCAGGGAAATCAGTCTCCGGAGTCCAGCTCTGTGTTCTACTGCCTTTGAACATGAAGTACCAATATATATTTGAGTATGGATTTTAATGAATTTTCCAATTTGTTAGAAGTAAATGGTAATATGTATATTTAATCTTAAGTGTTTGGAGGAGAAAAATGAAAGCAATTCAATAATGAAATATAACTTATCTAAATTAAACAAACTCACTATAGAAATACAGGATATATTTACTACAAAAGAAAAATTATTTAAGATCCATTTTGTTAGTAAATTGAGAAGAGGCTTAATACAATATTTCACCCTAGGATTATGCTTCAAAGTCTCAACAATGAAATTCACCCATGGTTAAATGAAGCTCTAGAATGAACATTAGTCTCCCAGCTGTCTACTACCCTTGACAAAACTCAAATCCATTCCATACTCCCTGCTAATTAATCTTCCCCAAACAAGGCTGAACACACATCCCCATCTTCTTCTCCTTGACAACCCCTCATCATAGAACAGAAATTTTCTTGTTGAAAGAAGCATGCAGGAGAAATGACTCCGGCACTGGCTCCCAGGGGTGCTGAGTGTGGAGCTCAGACCTTCTGGCAACCAGCAGAGTGACTGTGGGAAAATCATTTCATCTCCACCACTTCCCCCGGCCATATCTCAACTACAAAATAGGAGTCACAGGCAGACAAAGAGCCTGAGTAAGGCAAAGTGTGTCTGATGGTTAATTTTATGTCTAGTTAACTGGGCCACAAGGTGCCCAGATTATTTGGTCAAACGTTATTCTGGGTGTATCTGCGATGGTGTTTCTGGCTGAGATTAATATTTGAATCAGTAGACTAAGTAAAGCAGATTGCTTTCCCAGTGGGCCTCATTCAATCAGTTGAAATATTGAGTCAAACAAAAATTTTACTCCCTTGAGTAGGTAAGAATTTTTCTGCCTGATGGGGTTTGACTGGAGCATTGACTTCTCTTTCTGCCTTCCAACTCAGACTGAAACATTGGCTCTTCTCCTCAAGACTGCCAATCTTCAGACTAAAACTACACCATTAGCTCTGCTAAGCCTCTAGCTTGCTGACTTACCTTGCCAATCATGGGACTTACCAGCCCCCATAATTCATGAACCAATTCCTTATGATAAATCTGTGTTGTGAATATAATATAATATAATATAATATAATATAATATAATATAATATAACATAACATAACATAACATAACATAACATAACATAACATAACAT
>NW_024412417.1:8154728-8275689 GCF_014898765.1 Herpailurus yagouaroundi
ATAACATAACATAACATAACATAACATAACATAACATAACATAACATAATATAATATAATATAATATTAGTTGGTTCTGTTTCTTTGGAAAATCCTGACTAATACAATGTACTATCTATCCCTCAACACATACAGTAGCTGCTTAGTAGATATGCTTCATGGACCAGATGTTTCTGGATTTTCTTCCTGCTCTGCCATCATTAGCTGTGTAATTAGGGCAAGTTAAAGTCACTTGTCAATGCCTCAGTTTCCTTTTCTTTAAAACAGAAGCAATATGTTATTTTTAAGGCTATTCAGAGGATTAAATAAATAAGTTACATAAAACACCCAGAACATGGTAAGCTTTCAGTAAATGGTATATACTATTATTATTCCTTTTTACAGTAGTCAAAAACACAAGTGTTTCATGGGGCCAGAGGAGTAATATAAATGGGTGAAAGAGGCTGGGCATATTTTGTTGTTCTAATATAAGGTCGCATTTTATAGCAGCATCACTTGGTTCATTCATGTTCAAGAAGAAATGCTGTTGAAATGTTAGCCTTTTTTAGTTCACCCCATATATTTTTCATCTGTATACCAGTCACAGATCTTACTGTGGTTTGCTTCGTAATGGCAACTTAAGTTATATTTTTTTGACACAGATACATTGGTTGCATATTGACTAGATGGGTATTATTATAACTCCATGTCATATTCATGACCTCATTTCCTCTCTGCTTCACCTATATCTTGACCCTTGACCATTTGTTTTACCCCAATATCTTCATCAATGTCTCTACATGGACGCCACTCCATTTCTACCATAAAAATTTCACAAAAACACAAACCCAAAGCCCCTTTTTCCCATTTCCATGTTACCGGCTTCTCACATCTAGCCTCAGGTATCCCTGTTGCTGAGGCACAAGAGGCCAGGGACCCATTTTGTATCTAGACATACCCCATGCATGTCCAAACCAGAGTGTGGGGAAGTTAGTGCCCTTGGGGCAATAATTTGACAATAGGAGATTTAATGATCTTCCCAGATGGACTATGCTGAGGTTCGTACAACCTCAAAAGATGATCTCATAAGATTGAACAGTCAGTTGCACTTGATGTCAAGCGTTATCCAGATGGTGATGTACCTTCATATTTGCACTTACTCCTTTCCTAACTACTCCCATTCCCCCAGGAGTTTCACTCCCTAATAAAGTAGTAGCACATAGGCCTTTATTTTGGGTTCTGCATCCAGATGAACCTAGTGTAAAACAGTGGGTACTAAGAGTGACCCTAGAAAGCAGACTCTCAAGACTAGATTCTGGTGGTGGATTACTCAGTGGCCTGAAAGCACAAGAGACATCACTGCTGGTGGTTATGGGGTGGTTACAACCTTTAGCTTGCAATGGCATCACAAGTACTAGGGATTTCACCTGTGTTTAGTTGGGATGAGATGAAAATAGAAGGTAAGACATTGAGTTATTCAGTACTGTGGCACATGAATAATATGTGAGCTATGAGAATAATGGATTGGTACAGGTCTGACTTCTCGTGATTCTATTGGAAATTTTGAAAACATAAATCGATAAGTTTAGAGCATCCATTGAAAGCCAGAAGACCTTTATGGCTTTTTTTTTTTTTTTTTAAGAATATTTGTGAGAGAGGGAGAGGGAGGGCGGAGGAAGGGCAGAGAGAGAAGACAGCACGGGGCACCACTTGGGACTCCACATGGGGCTCAATCTTAAGAAGGAACCATGAGGGGCGCCTGGGTGGCGCAGTCGGTTAAGCATCCGACTTCAGCCAGGTCACGATCTCGTGGTCCGTGAGTTCGAGCCCCGCGTCAGGCTCTGGGCTGATGGCTCAGAGCCTGGAGCCTGTTTCCGATTCTGTGTCTCCCTCTCTCTCTGCCCCTCCCCCATTCATGCTCTGTCTCTCTCTGTCCCAAAAATAAATAAACGTTGAAAAAAAAATTTAAAAAAAAAAAAAAAAAAAGAAGGAAACGTGAGATCATGACCTGAGCTGAAATCAAGAGTCAGACCCTTAACCAACTGAGCCACTCAGGCACCCCCCAGACCTTTATGGCTTCTTTAAAGAGACTTTCATCTCTTTCAGTTGCCAGGCAGACTGTACTGAATATTATGTCCAGGATCTGATTGTAAGAACAGCAGAACTGCAATGGAGACTGGATATGTAGCCTTGAAAGGTCCTTAAGGTCAAAGTGAGGGTCCTGAAAGGAAATATGGTCCCCTTAAATATGGAATAGGGATATTAGGATGGACAAGACTGAGAATCTTCAAACCCTCATATCCCCTGCCCTCCAGGCCAGCAAAAGTGGCTTCCTCCTTGTCAGAGGAGAAAGTTTCCCTTGCCTGAATATCAGACAATGAGCTCAGCTGAAGCAGATGCGCTCCAAGTGATACTTGCCTCCACCACTCTTCATTTCTCTCCAACTGTTAATAAGGGGCCTCAGAATAATCTAAGAGGGCTAATATAATCCCTGAAGGATGAAATGTCTTATACACCAAAAGAAATGCAGAACCTGCCTAATATGAATGGCAAGAAAACAGAGAGTATGTTTGGGGTAGATTTGGGAAGTGTTGGATTTGGGAGTAAACTATAAAACTTAATAGTTAAGAATTCACTAAGAGAGGGAAGTCACTTTTTTTAATGTTTATTTATTTATTTTTGAGAGAGAGAACGTGTGTGCACAAGTGGGGGAGGGGCAGAGACACAGAGAGAGAGAGAGACATAGAATCTGAAGCAGCCTCCAGGCTCTGAGCTGTCAGCACAGAGCCAGACGTGGGGCTTGAACCCACGAACTGTGAGATCATGACCTGAGCTGAAGTCAGACGCTCAACCCACTGAGCCACTCACGTGCCCCTAGAGGGCATTCACTTTTGACCCAGGATTCAAAAGTGAATGTTTGACAAGGATACATAGAGCTGGCCCTGATACTCTGCAGGGGAGGTTACTTGAAACTCAGCTATGATAATGGCCTAGGTACGTGAGGTAACATGGTAAAATTTCTTTGGTGTGGAAACAAAGACTCTCTCCTTGACAAAACTTTAGGCAGGCTCCTCTAAGCCCTTTCATCAACTAGTCTTCAACTTTGGGTTTCTGTGTCAGTCCTTCTAAAATCCAATTTTAGCAAAAATCCTGCTAACTCAGTTTCACAGGCATCCTCCCCAACCCTTGATATCTGATCACTTATGATATCTGATCAAATTCCTCATTCTCCACCCTTGATATTTGATCACCATTGCCTGCCTTCAGCAAGAATCCCCTTACCCCCAATGTCTCCCCTTTGTAGTGCAAGAGATCCACTTCCTTCTGCCTGTTGACTACAAATTCTCAGCTGTCTTTGCTGTATTTGGAATTGGCCTGATCTCTTTTCCCTACTGCAGCACTCCTATTGCAGTAGTCCTAAACAAGTCTTCCTAACCATTTTAACCAGTGTCTGAATAATTCTTTCTTTAACATTGGTACAGAGAAAGAATTCAGATGTCTGAGAGAGGTGAGATGTAAGAATGCATTAAGTATTTACAGTCCATTTATTTTCAACAAGGTTGCCTTGTTGAAATAGGGAAAAAGAATAATCTTTTCAACAAATGATGCTGGAACTACTAGATTTTCACAGGCAAAAAAAATGAAGTTGAACCCTTACTTCATATCATATATAAAAATTAACTCAAAATAGGTCAAAGACCAAACATAAGAGCTGAAAGTGTAAAATTGTTAGAAGAAAACATAAGTGTAAATCTTTGTGGCCTTGGATTAGCCAATGACTTCTTAGATGTGACACCAAAAGCACAGGCATCAGAAGAAAAATAGATAAATGGGACATTATAAAACATTTTTTTAAATTGTGCTTCAAAGAACAATTTCATCAAGAAACTGAGAAGATAATCCAAAGAATGAGAGAAATTTTTACAAATTACATATCTGATAAGGGACTTGTATCTAGAATATTCAAAGACCTAGTACAACCTAATAATGGAAAGAAAAAAAATTAACCTAACTTAAAAATTGGATTTCAGTATACAGTTCTCCAAAGAAGATATACAAATGGTCAGTAAGCACCCTGAAAAGATGCTCAACATCATTATCCATCAGGAAAAGGAAAACCAATGTCAAAATGATATTCTACTTTACACTCACCAGTATGACTATAATAAAAAGACAGATAATAACAAGTGTTGCTGAGGATATGGAGACACTGGAGCCCTCATACACCACTGGTGCAAATGCAAAATGGTGCTGCCACTTTGGAAAATGGTCTGACAGAGTTACCATGTGACCCAGCAATTCCACTCCTAGGTATATGTCTAAGCAAAATGTAAACATACAAACATGAAAACTTGCATATGAAAGTTAACAGTAGCATTATTAATAATAGCCAAAAGGTGGAAACAACCCAAATATCCATCAATGAATAAATAAAATGCAGTATTATTCAACAATAAAAAAGATATGAAGTAGTGATACATTCTACAACATGAATTAACCTTGGAAATATTATGCAAAGTGAAAAGAAGTCAGTTACAAAGATCCACATATTATATGATTCCATTTGTACAAAATGTCTAAGAATATGAAAATCTATAGAAATAGCAAATTAGCAGTTACCCAGGAATGGAGGCATTGAGAAGATTGGAGAGTAATGGCTAAAGAATGCAGGGTGTTAGTGGAGGCAAATAAAATGTTCTAAATTTGTGTTGATGAACGGCTATTAGAATACTATGTTACTATGATAAAAGCCATTTAATTATATACTTTGTTGGTGAATTGAATCTCCATAAGGCTATTAAAAAAAAATCAACTATGCTTATGTAATCTGAGTTACCTGAGACCTCTACCTCACTGTGTTCCTGGCAAGACCCAGAGAACATTCAGTTCACTACGTAAACCATTAAGGAATTTGTTGGTAAGAGCAGCATTGGCATAATTGAGAAATTAGGGACTGTCTGTTCTCTGTAAGCCAATATAATGGTAAGAGATTAATGATACTTAGTATTGGTGAATATGATGGGATTCTAAAAGCATGGATCAGGAAAGGAGGATGCACACATCAGAGGCAAGGTGAATTATCATAATGACTTAACCCACAGGGATCTGGTAATAGAAAATAGATCATGGTGTTCCTGGGGGCAAGATCAATGGAGAACTACCAAGGTATGGCTCAATTTGTAAATTTCAGAAAAAGTCAAGGGTTGATGAGTTGAAGGCTAAGGATAGCCACCACAGTAAAAAACCCAGTTTTCAGATTTCAGTCAGTTGACAGGCCCAGAGCCCATTGATTGAATTATGACCCTTGAGGCAATCTTCTAGAAAACCTATTGAATGCTAACACCCCATCTGCAGAGATCACATGGGGTGTTAACCAGCTCACCAAACCCCTGGGTAGAGGTATAAGAAGGTGTCTTTGAATGAGAAAGTTAATGCAGAAAATAACGTATGGTATCCAGGAAAGCCAACCCTCTCTTTTTTTTTTTTTTTTTTCTTTTTAAAAATGAGAAAATGTGGGCTGCCTGGGTGGCTTAGTTAAATGTCCGACTCTTGGTTTCAGCTCAAGTCATGGTCTCAGAGTCTGTGAGTTCGAGCCCCACATCGGGCTTCGTGCTGACAGTGTGGAGCCTGCTTGGGATTCTCTTGTTCTCTCTCCTTCTGCACTCCCTGCCCCCAGCTCACTCTCTCTGTCTCCCTCTCTCAAAAATAAATAAATAAGATTTTTACATTTTTTTTAAAAAATAAGAAAATGTTAATAGGAACAGGTAGTGAGTCAGTACTGATAGGACAAGAGTGAATATGTAAAGGAAAAAAAATGAAAGGGGAGTGATTTTGCTGAGACAATCTAGCTAATTGGACTAATTGTTTAAACAAAAGTAGAACAAAATAAATCAAGAATAATGAAGACATAAGAACCATAGGTTAAGCAAATGACAAATAGACTAAAGGGGGAGTCATGAAGCACAAAAATGTCTTACCTTCCACAGAGGAGAGACCAAAGTAATTGTGTTTAAATGTACAGATCTAAATTAATGATTAGAATACTAAACATTTGCCAAAGTAATTGTGACTGATTTTATAGTAATAAATTAATCACTACTGCAATTAAGAATGTTTATAGCCTGTTTTAAATTAATCATAAGTAATGATAAGTACAACACTTTAAGTTTAAAATATTCTAATATGAAAAAGAAAACATTACAGTCCATTCATCAGAATTCATAATGTAATATAAAGGAAAAAACATGGAAGTCTTACTTTATCAAACATGAATTAGGAAAACAGAGGACAGAACAAATAAAATGAAAACCATAAAATTACTTAATTCACTTACAAAAGGATATGCTATTTGATTATTTAAATCCATGATGAATTTAGAGATGTACAAAAAAGCACAAAGACACTGAAAAGCTTATAATATAATATGAGCAAACATCATTAATAAACTCTTGGGAAACAAAAGGAGATCATTATGTTATGATAGCAGATATAAGTTAAAGACATAATATTAGAAGATTTGTATTCATTTAATAACCTATAACCAAAAACTACATACAGACAGAAAAACAAGTGTTAAAAGGAATTAACAAAAAACACATTATACTTAGTGATTTTCATTTTTATAAATATATAAAAAATATAGATTTTAACTAGTATTTTAACTGTCAGATATAATTCAGCAAACATTTAGAAGAGAAGAATATCACAACCAAATACTTATTATGCAATTATGACTCATTACTTAAAAATCCAATAAAATAACCACATCAAAAGTCTTTCAAATAAAATTCACTTGTTCAAGCAGATGCTAAAATTGGCCAGTTTTATTCTCAATAATGTATTCAAATTCAAAAACAAAGCAAAGAAGCCCAGTACTACCATTTTGATTTTAATTTTAATATTGTATTGACTTTTACTAATGCAAAAATATTAGACAACTAAAATGAATATGTATTAGAAAGAGACAAAATAATAGTTGAAGATGATGTAATTATATACATGTATTAGGGTTCTCCAGAGAGGATCAATGGGATATATATGGATATGTATAAAAGGAAATTTATTATAAGAATTAGCTCAGACCAAAAGAAAAAAAAAAAAGAAGAAAGAAAGAAAGAAAGAAAGAATTGGCTCAAACAGTTATGGAGTCAAAAAAATCTTGAGAAAACCCACTAGAAGTCATAAAAAACTCAGGTAAAGGAGTAAAGTTCAAAATAAATTCTGAAGTCAATATTCCTCCTTCAATCCATCAGTTTTAGAAAAACATAGGTGCAGATCCCACTTAACAGTGGGAAGGAAACAACAACATAGGAGTTACCTGAGAGAAGTTTGGAGTTATTTAAAGGTGTAAATATTAATGTATTTTTTTAATTTTAGATAGAGAAATTTATCACCAAGTATACAATATTTTTAAAAATTGAAAAAAATGGCTTTTCTGCCGATAATGTTTTGTAATTGAATGGAGTATCAGGATGGAATTTGAGAAAATGCCAACAGTTTACAAGAAAAAAATAAACATATGAGAATGACAAAAGTTCTGGGGAAAAAAAGCAATAAGGGTAGTTACTTCTATTAGTCATTAAAACCTATCATAAAGAGATGGGAATTAAAATGGAGGCATACTTAAGCAAAATAAAAAGCATCCAATGAAACAAGAGTCCAGAAATAGACTCAGTTATCCATAAAAACTCCATATGTGATAAAGTAAACTCTCCAAAATAATTATAAAATAATTTTTAATGATTTGAAATTCAGATATATAGACATTTTACAGGGAAATCTATTAATGTCTTACAGCATATACTAAAATAAACTGCAGATGGAATTAAAGGGTTAAATAGAAAATGAGGAACTGAATACATAGAGAAGTATTTTAAAAGCTCCCCACCACCACCACTAGCAGGATAAAGAAAACTGAAAGTTATAGACAAGAAAAATTTTATATAACAAAATATAGTAGATAGTACAAGCCACAGCTCTTTGCAGTTCCTCCCATCGACAAGTGGAGCATCTTTCTCCACCCTTTGAGCCTGGGCTTGCTTTGAAACTTGCTTTGGCCAATAGAACATAGTGGAAGTCACACAGTGCAAGTTATGAGTCTGGGTCTCAAGATGCCTTATATGCATGCTTCCACTCTTGCTCTTGGAACCCCTGCTGCTGCCATGTGAGCAAGCCCAGCCTAGCTGGATGACAGGACACCACGTAAAGCAAAGACAAGCCATCACAGCTGAAACATCTTGGACCAGACAGCCAGTCCCAGCTGACTAGGCTGCTGCCAACAAATGCCTGAGCAAGCTCAGTCAGCTACAATAAGCCCAACCACCCAGCTGGGCCAGCCCAAATTGCTGACCCATGAACCAAGTAAGTGTTTATGTTTTAAGCTACTAAGTGTTGAGGTGGTCTATTACACACTACCATAAATAACTGATATTCTGAATATGTAATTGTACTCAAAAGTAAAAGGGAAAATTATCAGTGAGGCCTCCTTGAAAGACAGATGGGATTTATTACACAGAGAAAAGATCACTTGGAATATGTGTGGGAATCCTCAGGAGAAGATTAAGTCAAAGGTGGGAAAAACAATATGGTTCATACTTGGGGGAAAGGCAAGATCAAGAAGAGGCATGGAACAACTGACTATAGGATTGGTTGGAGGTATTGGCATGACAGAAGAAGGCTAGTTGACCTTGGCATATCTTCCCTAATTTCCCCCAACATCCAGGACCAGTTAGTAGCAAAAAGAATGTCTCCTGATAATAGCCATATTTAGACCAGAGGGACTGAACAATACCACACATATCTAGGTTTGTATGGAAAGAACAAAAAGCGTCCTAGACCAGAAAAGATGCAACCTGGGTACCTGCCCAGCAGGAAACCTCATCAGTCCCCAACTGTCACTGAAAGCTGTGGAGCACAGCCCTTGTAACTATTCGGCCTTGTCTCTCAGTAGATCTCTGTAAGGAGAGGTCATGTTCTGCCAGTCAGAGAAACTCGAGTTATTCTGAGGTCTTTTCAGGCATTGTCTCATTTAATCCTCACAAAAATGTATGAAAATGGTGCTATTTATAATTACTTCCTATTAAAGATGAGGAAATTGAGCATGGAGAGGGATAATTAATAGGATTATAGAGTAAAATGTATAATTTCAGCACAATTAGGAACATCACAGTCATTAAGATGGGTATTACATATATGAAACAGGAAAAGATGATTTTGAAACAAAAATGCCACTTTGAGGTGTGAGAAAAAATTATGAAAATAAAAATACAATATATTTGCTGGCACAGATGAGGAGCAAGTGGGTTTTGTTTTATTTTTGGTGGGGAGGGTTGAAATATGAAGAATATATTCAGAATTTCTAATGTCACTAGAAAAATTAGGCAATAGGGAATAGGCACTATCTCATGAAACAGTAGTTAAAATTCTACAAACTGAAGAAAACTACTCATGTTAAAATATTCTATCAAGTTCTGAACAAGATAAATTTTATAGACCAAATATTAACCTCTCAAAGTAAAATTTCAGAACATGGAATAATAGTTTGAAAATTAAAAAGATCCAAGTATTATGCATATTCTTGGAGTCTTCAACACCTATCTATCAGTAATTGACAAATCCAGCAAGAAAAAAATCAGTAAGGACATGGTTGAACTGAACAGTGCCATCCATCAACTGGATCTAATTCATATCTGTAGAATAATGCATCCAATAACAGCAGAATACACATTTTTTAAGCTCACGGAACATTTACCACACTCCAAGTCATGAAAAACACCTTAAGAAACTAAAAAGAATAGAACTCATACATAAGTAATGCTCTCAGACCACAATGGAATTAAACTAGAAATAAATAACAGAAAGATATCTCTAGAAAATTCCCAAGTACAAGATTAAACAGCACACTTCCAAATAACACATGGGGCAAAGAAGAAGTCTCAAAAAAATTTAAAACCATTTTGAAATAAATACAAATGAAAACACAACTTATCAAACCTTGCAGGATGTAATGAAAGGGTACTTAGAAGGAAATTTGTAGCCTTAAGTGCATACACTAGAAAAGAAGAAAGATCTAAAATCGATAATCTAAGTTTCCACTTTAGGAAATTAGAAAATGAAAATCAAATTAAATCCATAGCAAAAGAAAAGGAATAATAAAAATTAGAATCAATGAAATTAAAAACAAGAAATCAGGGCACCTGGGTAGCTCAGTCAGTCAAGCATCCAACTCTTGATTTCGGGTCAGGTCATGATCTCAAGGTTCATGGGAATGAGCCCTGTGTTGGGCTCTGCACTGACAGCCCAGAGCCTTCTTGGGATTCTCTCTCTCCATCTCTCTGCCCCTCCTCCCCTCTCAAAATAAATAAATAGACATTAAAAAAAAAAAAGCGAGAAACCAGTAAAGACCAATGAAACCAAAATCTGGTTCTTTGAAAAGATTAATAAAATCAATTAACCGTTTCTAGCAAGATTAAGGGGAAAAGAGTGAAAATACAAATTACTAATATCATAAATGAAAAAAGGATCATCATGGCTGATCTTATGGGACAAATAAATACTATGAACAGACCTAAATCTTTTAAAGAAATTGAATCAATAATTAATAATATTTTAAAACAGTATCAAACTATATGGATTCACTGGTGAATTATAGCAAACACTTAAGGAAGAAATTCTACTGAAATTCTGCAATATCTTCCAGAAAGTAAAAGCAAAGAACAAAAATAATAAACAGAAAGGAAAGAGGAGGATGGTAAATCTAAGCCTAACCATACCAATAATTATGTTAAATGTAAATGGTCTAATTAGCCCTTTTAAAGGGCATAAATTGTCAGATTGTATTAAAAAAGCATGAATATTTTTTTTTAATTTTTTTTTCAACGTTTATTTATTTTTGGGACAGAGAGAGACAGAGCATGAACGGGGGAGGAGCAGAGAGAGAGGGAGACACAGAATTGGAAACAGGCTCCAGGCTCTGAGCCATCAGCCCAGAGCCCTATGCGGGGCTCGAACTCAAGGACCCCGAGATCGTGACCTGGCTGTAGTCGGACGCTTAACCGACTGCGCCACCCAGGCGCCCCTAAAAAGCATGAATATTTTAAATCTGAAGACATAGCTAGATTAAAAGCAAAAAGACATATGGTCCATTTGGTGTTAATTTCTGTATATGGTGTGAGGTAGAGTATGGGATGACGATGATGATGATGATGATGATGGTGATGATGATTACATGTGGATATCCAGCATCATTTATTGAAAATACTATCCTCCAGTTAAATGCCTTTGAACATTTGTAAAAAAAAATTTAACTAACTACAAAGTTATTTCTGGACTCTGTTCTGTTCTACTGGCCTATATATCTATACTTGGGCCAATGCCACACTGTCTTCATTACTGTAGATTTATAGTGGGTTTTGGAGTTGGGTAGCCTAAGTCCTCCAACTCTGTTCTCCTTTCCAAAATTGTTTGGGTATTCTGGGTCCTTTGAATTCCCATGCAAATTTTTGAATCAGTTTGTTAGCTTCTTCAAAAGAGTCTTCTGGGATTTCAATAAGAATTGTATTGACTATATAGGTTAATTTGGGAAGAACTGCCACATAGGCACTATTGAGCCTTCCAATACATGAACATAGAATGTCTTTCCATTTATTTAAGTCTTCCTTAAATTTTCTCAGCAGTGTTTTGTTGTTTTCAATATACAAATCATGTGTTTATTTTGTGAAAGTAATTCCTATGTATTTTATTCTTTTTGATGCTATAATGAATGAAACATAGTCTTAATTTAATTTTTAGATTGTTAATTGCTTATATAGAGAAACACAACTGAATTTTGTATCTTATATATTGCTGTCTCTCTGTATTTACTTATTAGTTCGAAAGTATTTTTTGTAGACTATATTCAAGGCTATGTCATCTGCAAACAGAGATAGTTTAAAAAAAAGATAAAAAGATAGAAGAGATATAAGGCAAACACTATAGAGTGGCTATATTAATATCAGACAATGACTTTAAGACATGAAATATTACAGTGGATAAAGATATATATTTTATAATGATAAAGAGATAAAATTATCAAGACTGCATAATAATTATAAATGCCTATACCTCATATCAGAACTGCTAAATACATGGAATAAAAACTAATAGAACTCAAAATAGAAATAGACAAATCTCTAATTATAGCTGGAAATTTCAACAATCCTCTCCCAGGATTGGGAGATAAAACTTGATAAAAGAAGTAGACAGAAAATCAGTAATGGTATATAAAATGTAAAAAAAAAAATGTTATCAACCAACTCAACCTAATTAATATTTACATAATCTCTGTCCAATAACAGGTTCAGACACATGCTTTTAGTGCACAAGGAACATTCACTAAACTAGATCATATTCTGAATGTCAAAAAAAAAAAACCTTGATAAATGTAAAATAATTGATATTATGTAATGTATACTCTTTGACCACAAAGGAATAAAAGTAGAAATTGATAACAGAATAGTATTTGGAAAGTCATCAATACTTAGATATTAGTCACATACTTCTAAATAATGGATGAGGGTTTTTAAAAGGCACAAGAAAAAAATATCTTTAGGTAAAAATGAAAGCATATCAAAGTTGGTGGAATGAATGAAAGCAGTCCTTGGAGGAAAATTCATAATATTAAGTGCTTATATCAGAAAAGTCTCAAATCAATTATTTAAACTTCCACCTCATAAAAATAGGAAAATAAGTGAATTAAACCCAAGTATACAAAATAAAGATAAGAAAAGAAATTAATGAAATAAAAAACAGACAAACAATAATGATATATCAATGAAACCAAAGGCTGGTTGTTTGAAAAGATTAGTAGTTGATAAACCTTTAGATTAATCAGGAAAAGGGTGACATCACTAGAGGTCATACAGATATTCAAAGGATAATAAAGAAATATTAACTTGGCAAATTAGATGTGATGGACAAATTTCTTGAAAAAATACTAATTACCAAAACTGGTATGAGAAAAAATGGAAAGTGTGAATGGTCCTCCATTTGCTTAAATAATTGGATTTTGTTAATTATAAGCCTTCCCAGAAAGAAAAGTCCAAGCCCAGATAGCTTCACTGGCAAATTGTAGCAAATATTTGGAAGAAGTATTATCAATTATACATGAACTATTTCAGAAAATAGAAGAGCAAAGAACATTTCCCAAGTCATTTTATGAAGCCAGCATTACCCTGACAGCAAAAACTAAAGATATTATAAAAAGACTATACATCAATATCCCTTATGAACATAAACACAAAACTCCTTAACAAAAATGGAAGTAGTCAAATGACTTAGATTCTGACAATAGGATGCTACCCTCCAGGACTTTGATTTTTACTGAAGTGATAATAATGCAAGGATAATTAGAATGTTCTCTGTTGCCAAGTTTCCCATGGACCTTACCAATGTTTAATTTGGTGTTCTAGCTTTCAATCAATTCTATGAACTACCCAAAGTTCTTTCAAAAAATGCATTTCTGCTAAATTTAGCAACCAAGAATCTGAACAATAAATTCATCCCTGCTAAAGTTCTTGCAACCAAGAACCTGAACTTGTATAGAAATTGGTACCAACAAGTAATTTGCACAGACTCTCAAGGAAATGGAAGAAATTTAGGTTTGGGAATCTGATCTCATTGGGATGAAGTCTGTGAAAATCCCATTAGAATATAGGGATAGTAATCTGGAATAACAGCCAATTAAATTGTCACCTACAATCATCAGAAATGAAGAGCTCAGGGAACATAAGGCATGGAGGCCACTGTTCAAGTATTTTCAGGGCTCCTTCTCTCCATCTCTCATCCTTGATTTCCTCTGCTTTGGCTTCATTATTGGGATTTATTCATATATATTTACAGATAGCTATAATCAGCTTGAATCCTACCAGGATTTAGAACTCACATCTCTAAAAGAAAGATTTCCCTTCCCTTCCCTCCCCTTTCCTTCTTTTCCCTTTCCCTACCCCCATTGCTAGCATTTATGCAAATCCCTATGAAAAAGACTCTGGTCATGCTTGGTACCTATGGCCACTTGGGAATCATCGATATCCATAGATAACTAGATATTCTGATTAGCCAGCCTGTATCATGTGCCCCTTCCTGTGGCAGAGAAGACACAGCCTTCAGAGACCAGGATGGAGAGAAAAGGCTAAGATGAAGAAGAAACAGGAGATGATCCATTGAACAAAGTCCCCTTTGAGAAAGTTGAAGAGAATGCACTGAGTAGCAAAGAGGGGAGAATGACTTTAGATGGGAGGAAGGATGAGTGCTCTTTCGTAATATGTAAGTACTAATCTACCTCAAATATTTAACTGATAAAGTTAATAATATCTATAACATAACTGAGAGTACAAGGGCATTGTGTCCTTGAAAATAAATCATTTTTAAGCATCTGACACCTTAACTATTTGCACATTTGCTGACCAACAGTTAATGTGACAGTTATTAATATTGCTAGTGAAAGTTCTGTCATCATTAAACATGAGCCCATATGATGTCCGTTTAGCACACCTGCTTAATTATTTTGAGTTATCCTTTGTGCCAGAATATAGAATTTATAGATTGACCATAGAAGCCATATACATGGTGGTTAAGAATGCAGATTTGGAAATAGGCAGACCTGAATTTGAATCCTGCCTATACCAACTTGCCACCTATATGGCCCTAGGAAAGTTATTTAATGTTTAATTCATGTAAAAATGATCCACAGAGAGCCTAGAATACACTAAGTTCTCGATGAGAAATATTATCTATTGATATTGTCATGGTTCTAGAACTTTAAAGCCAGTTAATTTAATACATCATCCTCAACTTCCCATCATTTCAGTTCTTCTCTGATTCTCCTTGGAATTAGTGAGGTTTGATTATATATCATATAGTGTGTGTGTGTGTGTGTGTGTGTGTGTGTGTGTGTGTGTGTGTATACTATGTATAAGTATTGGGGAAAGGGTCACATAAGTAACCAACAACCCTGCCTTGTTTAAGTCAGAATTCTCTAGATTTTCCTCACCCAGAAATCCTTCCAAGACAGCCCTTTTGAGAACCTTTTGAGAACTACACCATAGAACTCTCTCAGGATTCCTCACTAAACTGAAAGAATTCAACCATATTTCTGATGTCCAGTCAAAAACTTGGTAGTTCCCACTTTTAAGAACATGTTTTCTAAACATCTCTGGTAAATGGAGATTTTGACTTTATGCCCGGGACACCCTGAGAGCTGCTCCTACAGAAAAAAACTAATAGGATAATAAATCCCAAGTCCTTTTTTCCCCCACTCTGAACAAGAGTTGTTTTAGTTAAACTTGCATTCACTTTTCTCTGAACACTGCCCCCGCCCTCATCAGACCATTGTGTTTAATACAAGACTTTTGACTCAGCCATCATTACTCACACTTTACTGATTTTACTTTAAACACTGTTGGCTAAAACGACAATTTATCACGACTGTTTTGCCTAGCAGCAGGAGGATAATTTATTTTCCCGTTGAAGGGTTTGATATTTATTAGCACCACAGTGAGCTGGTCAGTGGAGATCCACACTCCAGGGGACAAGCTGAGTCCAGCTTCACGGCCTGCTCCACCCTCCTCTGCTCAAACCAACCAACATTTCTCCTGACGCTGGCACCTGAGGGTACAGGAGATGGTAACTGGGGAGCTCAGTCTTTTGGGAAGAGGAAGCTTGGGGTATACCCCCTCTCTGCGGTAGCTGGGCTCACAGCTGTGAAGGAGACTAGCCAGCGCTCAGGGAGAGAGGCAAGCCCTCAGGGCCTGCTCGGGAAAACCAGCGAGCTTTGAGCAGAGTGGAAGATTAGTCACAGAATTGCCTGCACCTATAAGAAGAACCTACTGGAGAACGGCCACCCCTGGCCCCAGCAGCCAAAGAGCATCCGGTTGGCAAGAGTTTACTCAGGTAAGGTGGAGCCTGTTTGAAAAGCGGAGAGCCTCAGGCCTCTAACACCAATGGGAAACAATTCTTACACAGCACGGGCAGCATCTCTGTAGACAATCACTGTGCCTGGCAAGAGCAGACTTTTAGTATTAGTTAACTGTAGCAGCAAATGAATAACTGAAAGAGAAGGAAAAGAACTTGGGTTTATTATATACCTACTGTGTGCCTGGCACTATGTTTGATTTTACATACATCATGTTATTTAATCCTTGTAATAACTCCAAGGATGATGATGATGGTGATGATGATGATGATGATGATGATGATGACGACGATGATGATAATGCCCAAGGATGAGTCTTCATCCAGTGGCCTCGGGGAACTTATGAAAATTACTTACTTTATTTTCACATAGCTGGTAAGTGGGAGAGCCAGGGAAC
Source organism: Herpailurus yagouaroundi (assembly GCF_014898765.1). NCBI lineage: Eukaryota > Metazoa > Chordata > Mammalia > Carnivora > Felidae > Herpailurus > Herpailurus yagouaroundi. Next base: position 8,171,054 of record NW_024412417.1, read on the forward strand.
TAACTCAGATCAATTGACCAAAAGGCCATGTCCTTCTGATGCTGTGTACCACTTCCCTACTGGAGGAAAGGCACTGGACTTCAGTGTGGTGCCTATAGTTTCCACTGCAGGGTCACTTCTTGCCTTATGTCATTCTCTGTAACAGAAGAAATATGTTTTCTGAGAGATGTAGCTAAGTGATCCATTAGCACTTAGGCCCCATTAGCAGGAAATCATTGGATGCTTTTTTTTTATTTTCTAAAAGAGGGAACAGAACATACACAGCATAGTTAACTCTGATGCTTCCAGTTAAGCACACTGCTGGGGGTTAGAGTATGAAGAGGGTCTTATTGACTTGGGGGAGGCAAACTGTGGGGGGTGTCCTGCCAATACACAGTAGGGAGCATGTGAACACAAACCTGGAGGAGGAGGAAAGGAAGAAAAATGTCAGTGCACTGAAAAAGGACATCAAGCCATGCCCTTTCATGCCCCATCACAGCCGATGCACGAACTTCAAGAGCAAGCAGAGCCACAGTTTCAGAAGTTTCCCAACAACTGTGGTGGGCCCACTATGTGCTAGATACTGTACTGGAGCTCAGGTTACAAAACTACATTGGATCCAGTCCCCATCCCTGAAGACTGTGTAATCTCTTTCCTCTGAGAAGTTGAGGAAATTCCTAGAATGTCAGGAAAAGAAAAAAAAATCATGGAAGAAACCTGGGGAAGAAAAGGTGTGGAACACTTTAGGACAGGGGGTTGGGGACATTGAAGATAAAGTGCCACTCCCCCTAGTCCCCTGTGGAGACACCCATGACAGTGGCACCTGCCAAGGTAAAGGTCATGCCTACCCACCCTGGAGTAACCTTGTCTTTAGCAGGGAGGCCTTGAGGGTTAGCCAGTCCTCAGAACATTCTGGCTGGTATAGCCTTCCTCATTTCCTAAGAGCCTCTTTGGAGAGGACAACAGATGGGTCAAGAAAAGGGGTTCTGTGGGGCGCCTGGGTGGCGCAGTCGGTTAAGCGTCCGACTTCAGCCAGGTCACGATCTCGCAGTCCGTGAGTTCGAGCCCCGCGTCCGGCTCTGGGCTGATGGCTCAGAGCCTGGAGCCTGTTTCCGATTCTGTGTCTCCCTCTCTCTCTGCCCCTCCCCCGTTCATGCTCTGTCTCTCTCTGTCCCAAAAATAAATAAAGGTTGAAAAAAAAAAAAAAAAGAAAAGGGCTTCTGCCCCTCTTCTTCCCAGCATGTGAAGAATGTGACACTGGCACTAATACCTGGATAGAAACACCTCCTCCTATTTTGTCAACTCCCTTTCTCCTTTGCCTGTCTCGATGAGTGGCTCCTTCCCATTTGCTCCTCATCCACCCAAAGCACATCCCAGGCTGGGTTATGGAACATCACCATAAAGAAATGAGGCGGGGAAACGTGCCTCCACTTCAGATGAAACTCCTCAAAAAACAAATTCACTGAGGGATAAACTCAGCTGTGAGAACTTCAGAGGAGGCTTATTTGGGACTTACAGTGGTCAGAGACTGACAGCAGTCTGAAGGCCAAGGAGCAGACAGTGTCCAAGTTCCACCATGATTGCGTCAGCATGGAAAGAAGTTGCGGCGCGGCCTCACCCAACTTTACCAGCAGCTCATCAGGGCCCCGGCTCCCAGGCCTCCCCCTCCTGACAACCACTGAAGGTCCAAGCTCGTTGTTTTGTTGAGTCCACCATGAAACAAAATTCTTTCCAGAGCCTTGATTAACCTTATTAGAGCTCATAAAACTCAAAGTATTTCAGCCTGTCCAAATGTCTCCATTTTCTTCTAGATATTTGTGGTTGAGGCCATTTTCTGCTGTCAGTTTTCAATTAGTAAAGAGACATGGCAAAAAGGAGGGCAAATTAGAATTCAAAGCATCACTTCTTAATACCCTGTGAAAAGAGTATCACCAAAGAGTGCCAGGCACCAGAAAGGGAGGGAGGTATAGAGAACACCTCCATTCTGTCCGCATTCCATCATCAAGTCAACTGCTGGCTTAAAGGATGCATGTCATGTGATTTACATGACATAATCTGAGCCATTTTGTTCTTGTCACACACTGAAAATCATGCTAATGCATGGACATATTTATTAAGGTCATTTCTACTTCATGGCCTGTGTGTGGTCATGGGCTGTATATTACCCATTAATGATGGAAGGTTGACCCTGGCTGTGGTTTGGGTTCATCAAACAGTTCGGTAGGGTGCAGCAGAATCCAAGACATTTTTGCCAAGGCATTCCCCCTCAACCCCCCTGTTGCCTTAATTGTAAAACCCATGTGTGTTTTAACAAAAAAAATCTCATCCATCTGTTTCTGATTCATTTACACTTAACTCGTCAACTCTCCTTTTGTCAGGGCTGTCATATCCCACAGGTTCTGCACTAGTGTGCCATGTTGAACCCTTCTCTCCTGAATATCAAGAAGTCTTGTTTAGCCAAGAGATGACACTCTCCACTCCCTGGGATTGAAGGAGTGCAGTTGGGGGAGTGAGAAGAAAGACGTTTCAAATTCCAAACCCCCTGATGCTTCAGTCCACTGGGGGCTTGGCAAAACGTCTCCTCTCATTCACAGTGCTGGCTTGATTGAGTTGTTATTGTTATGGTGTGTGAGTGAGCTTGCATGTGTTTGTGAGAGTGTGTGTGCGTTGACTGGCTGTGATTAAACATGTTTTGTGGCATTAATTCAGACTATGGGTGGGCTTCACTTCTCTGTAATCAGACCAACTGGCTGACTAGGAGAGTATGTGACTGGACTGAATTCCTCCTATGACTTCCACTGTGCTGGGTTTCATCCACCTGTCAACCAGAAGCAAAAAAATGAGAAGCAAAAGCTTTCAGTAACAGGAGGAAGAACTCAAGTTCTGGGAGTTCTCCCAGCATTCTCCCTTCCAGGCAGCTTTATTCCCAGATGGGGAGAGGGCACACAGATGACCACAGGGCAGATCCACTCTCAGCACGCCCTAACAAAGGAAACAATCACTATCACTTAGCTATGTTGGATACTGGCATCATGCCAATCCACCCAGGACCTCCCCAAACAGGAAACCACAAAAGAGACCTGGGCTGCCTAAGGCTGCCCCACAGCCTAGGTAAGAGTTGCCATGTGAAACAGTGGATGCTTTCCTTTACCTGTCCCTCAGCAGACAGAAGGGGACATTGATATCTAAACTCTATCAAACCCAGAACTTGCTTTAGAAAAAAAGTCTGCTGAAATCTTAGTTATTCATCATGCTGCTACTTCTCTCTAGTCAAGGTGGTGGTCATCAATTGCATGTATCAAGCCAGGTTTCTGTATTAAGTGTTCTTTTTTAATAGACTCTGATTATCCCATTTCCTCATAGTTGTTGAGTAAGTCCTGTACCATATAGAAGACTTAAAAAAAGATACCTTTGCATAGTGATGTGGATTATTGGGACTTACACTTTAGAGTTCCTAAGGAAGGATTTCTTGAAATCAAGCACACCACTATCTCTTAACTTAATAAATAAACACAGGGGTTAAATAAGGAAAACAGTTTTAATTCTGGAAATATAAGAGGCATGATTATGTGTGAGAGTAGCAGTTCTCAACTATGGTGTAATGTCATGCTTGTGTATCACAATCAGTTGTGAGATATGTTGCAAGTGATCTGTTGCTAATAACAAAGTACTGACGTTTGTGAATGATTCACTTTTAAACAAACTTCGAAGCATCCTTGAGATTATCTCTATAATCATGTCACTTTAAATCACTGCATTTGCCAGTATGCTTTATTGAGTTGTGGATAAAGTGTTTGTGTTCCCTTGAGGACCCTTGGAATCACACATGGAGACACAATGGGTACACTCCTAGAAATGTGTCCTGCATGTAAACATCATCCATCATGCATGTTGTGACAGAAAACAATTGGGAATTGCTACGCTGAACATCTCCGTACATGGCATGGTCAGAATTGTATGGCTTTTTGTCACTTGTTAACACATAGGGATTCCATTTTTCTATTCTTTTGTAGCCCTGAACCTTATGTTAAGCAAACTCACAGCCAGAAAGGGATATTCAAGAGTTTTAGTGGCCAAAGCAGTATTCCTAGACAGCATGATCTTACAGTAAAGCAGACTTAGGAATAGCACTGATATTGATGCAGTTTTCCTCTCTTTCTCCTGCCCTGCCTGTGTGTGTGAGGCTGTACATGTGTGTTTATGTATTCATATGAGTGGTTGGTTGACTAGTTGCTTGTTTAGTGTACAAAGAGTTACTGGTTCTGTGAACCATGGGTACAACCATGTCTAAGATCTAGAAAAACAGGAAGCACTTTAGAGATGGCCCTAGCTGGTGTGCTAATGAGGCCAGTGTCATAGCTCTGTGTTCAATCTGTGTACTAAGACTATTCAACTTTGTATTATCCCATAGCCACAGGCTAGGGGTCCTTTAATCCCTATACCTACTCTAGCTGTCAGCCAGGATCTCCCAAATGCGTGCTATAGTCACAACCTAGACCAAAAGATCAAACATGGCAATCAATATGGATCACTGAGAATACAGTGCTTCCCAAATTCCTACTTCTAATAAAAAATATCTACTTGAGGCACTTGGGTGGCTCAGTTGGTTAAGCATCCAACTCTTGATTTTGGCTCAGGTCACAGTCTCACAGTTCATGGGCTCAAGCCCCATGTCGGGCTCTGTGCTGACAGTGCCAGAACCTGCTTGGGATTCTCTCTCCCTCTCACTCTACCTCTATCTTTCTTTCTCTCCAAACAAAGAAACAAACAAACAACAACAACAACAACAACCTACTCCAAGGAGATAAAGGAAAGATCTCTGCAGTGGCATTTTAAAAACTCCCAGTCCTTAGATAGCTGTGTAAATCCACATTGTTGACCAAGGGTACACTGTGCACCCAGATGAAGAAGAGGATCATACAATTTTTCCAGGCAAGTAGTCAGGGCCATTTCATCCGTTTCTTCTTCTGGTATACACTCATCACCTCTGTCCTTTACTACCATCTGACCTTGATACAGAGGCTGTACTTTTAGATTTAGACAAATCCTTGGCCATGATCCACTAATTAGTATAAATTCTGACACCTACCATTGCTCCTTTTACCTACAACCATTATTTTTAAAAAATACAGGGAAAAGTTGACTAAAAGTCCCAAAAGTACCAACCAGCTATTTAAGATGAATTTTGCCTTATCTTTCACAAACATACCCTCACATCTTCCCTCTCATGCTTATCCTTCACCTTAACCACCAACCACCACTTCCTTATCTGTCTCCCATGTCATTACCAGTTTCATGATTTACCAGTCCAAAAGATTTAAGCTGCTAGTAACAGAAATTGGCTAGTAACAGTAACTGACTAAAATATCAAGGAATTGTACTGGCTGAACTTCAGAGGTGGAGAGGTTCTGCTGATGATACATTCAAGGCTCCATTTCTCTATGAGCTTCTTGCCTCTTCCATCTGTTAGCTTTATCATGAATCTGACTTCCCCTCTGGCCATAAGATGGTAGGTAGCAGCAAGAGGTACAGAATATCATTCCTTATTCATTTCTCTTGAAAGAAGAAGCTGACTTCTGGCCTCCTGTCTTAAGGACAGGGAAGAACTTTCTCTGAAGCCTCCAGCAACTCTCTCCCAAACCAAAACTAGGTCATATGCCCATTCCCAAAGCATTCACTGACAAATGGATTTAATTCTTTTGATGGCTGAGATGAAATGGTTTTCATTTCTGAAAGTGGAAATGGAGTAATTTCCCCCTAAATCTTATGAACAAAACTGGAATGTCATTGTGAAGAAAAGAAAGAATGGATGCTAGGTAAGAAATCAACAACGTCCACTAGAGATATTGTGTATTTTCCATATTAAGTTCTGGTCAGTTCCCTTTATCTGCTTAGATAATACATTGATGTAACTGATGAACAGGAAATAATTAATTGCAAAACTCCATTCTATTGCCTTTTTGGATCAGGGAGAATTCAGAGAGCTTTGTTTGACCTATGGGACCACATCTGAAAGGTACTGTGGTCCTTTGGGTTCATTTCCCTCCCACTGGGCAGCAGTTACATTATGAAGTAACAACCAGGCCTGAAAGCTTGTCTGAACTTAAGCTCCCTTACTGGAGAAGTGGCCAACTCTACATTCCCATGTCGCAAAGCACTCAAGCCTCTGCGTGCAAACTCATTCCTAGTATTTCCAAGGGCAGGCCATTCCTTAAATGGGGATGCAACTGGGTGGGGCACAAGCACATGGCTCACATTTTCCTTCTCATGATATTTTTTCCATTGACTCAAGCAGCAGCTGCTTTTTGGAGGGCCATGTTTGCTTACGATGACACAGACTGTTTCTGAGCTCCAAAGTGGTCATCTTCAGATAGGCCAGTGTGATATAACCTCTTTGGAATCAGACTTCTGTTGCCCTGACTGCCCTTGTGATTCTAAAACAGGACCTGGAATTGAAGAAGCCTTCATTAACATGTAGACGTAGCAGTTTCCTCCAAGCAAAAGAAGAAGGGAACCAAGATTGTTATCACTGATCCCTTGGCATTGGCTGGTCAAGAGTTGCCCTTATTCAGCTAATTCATTCCTTATGTTCATACCCTGTAAGGGTTCAGAATCTCCCCCCACCCTTACCTCAGGCATATGCAAGGGCCCACAGACAAGTTCAAGTCTGTCTTCTGCAACGTGTATCCTAGGGAACATTCCTGCCTTTTCACAGCCCTGTCCTGACTGTCTTCTTCTACTACCTCACTCATCTCCAACCCTCCTTCCCTTATTCTGTCAAAAAATAGAAGTATTTCAATGCTGCTATCCAGGATTCCTGACTTTCACGTGAACAAATCCTACTTTCATCTCTGCTATTTTAATCTGAAATTCTGTCCCGAGTACATTGGTTGGTATAATTGAAAATACCACACAGAGAAGATATAAATGTGGCCTCCATCAATTACTAACTATATGAACTTAAGCACATTTTCACCTCTCATCATGTAGTCAATGTGTATTTATTAAAGGCCAACTGTATAGCAGGCATTGCACTAAGCCCTAAGATAGTTCCTTCATCTATAAAAAGGAGCTAATAACAAAACATATCTCATAGGCTTGTTGTAAGGATTAAATGAGGTGTATATTATCAAGTGCTTACCACAATGCTAGATGCGTAGGATATTTTCATAAACAGTCACTAACGTAGTTATTATTAATGAGAAAGCACCTGGTCTCATCCGATAGCATTGTATACTATCCTTCTGGGGAGTTCAGGAGTTCCTCAATCTCTTCTTCCATATTAATTCCAATTTGTCATGCTTTCTTCATATCCTATAGCTATATATTGGGCAGCTACTTAAAATGGGTCTGCTGTTGAAGTCAACCCACTGTGTCCGCACGCATGGTACCTGGTGCAGGCTAGTATACAAGGTTCTGCTCCTGATCAGAGACGGTCACAAGGCACAGGGCTCAGCCAGGCTCAAATCCCAAGTGCTGTGTCCCTGGTCTGCCCTGCACTGTTAGTATGCTGAGCCTGCGTAAGGGGCACACATGCCTTAAGCCATAAATGTTGCATGGCTGTTATAAATCATGAGATCTGGTAACACCAGCAGCAGCTTATCAGATTTCAAATGCACCGCATTCTTCCAGATTTCCAGATGCTTTTTTTCTCTGTCTCCCTGCCACCCACTCTACCCCTATCCCCTTCTAAAGTGCCCCAGATTGCTTACTGCAATCTAACAATTTGAAATTAAGTTGAAAAATATGTCAGGAGGGGAAAAAAACGATTGGGAGTTTATATTTAAGGAAAAATGGGAGTAGAAACTTATGACATGCCCTGCTGTGTCATGTGGTTCCCACAGACCATTCACTGCATACTGGCAGACTGAATGAAGGTGGCTCAGTGCTCTCCAACTTAAAGGAAAGAAATGGATGAGAGGAGCTGGCTTAATACCATCACAAATGTACAACCTATTTGAAGCTTCTTGAAGAAAGTATCAGTCCAGAAGATCTATGTTGTTAACAAAAAATAAACCATTAAAAAGGCCTGCTTGCTATAAAACACATATGGTCTCTTGACTGCACAGGAAAATTCCTTCTCCTGAGACAAAATCTGGGCAAAAGTAGCCCTGGTTGTAGCACTACTACCAAGAGAGAGAACTTGAGTAGGTGGCTTGTTCCTCCTTATCTTTTCCTTTCTAGGGTGAAAATGAAAACACAGCACCACTTCTATACTTTAAAGGACTGCAACGTTCCTCCTAATTCCATCTTCCCTACTTCCTCATCAGAGTGTTCGATAAACTCCGTTTGTGCTTCTTAAGGAAATTCTCAAGAAGATGTCTGGGTTAAATCAGCATAACCCTCAGAAGGAATACCTCAGAGAAGTCAACCCACTGGGTAGTTATTTATCCTATTAAATGATTGCTATTCATTGGCAGGAGGCCAATGAATGATGAAATTGGACACAGGGCAGGAAGTTTGGGTGGGGACAGGCAGTCAGGAGCCTGAACCCCTCCATCTGAGTGGTGCTATGACACAATCAGTGTTAATAGCTAAGAGTTGGGAAGAGCATTGTAAGATGCTGGGGGAAAAGGAACAGGAGTAGGGGGCTGTGATAAAGGGATGGAAGAATGTGATTTGCAGAATTCCACTGGATTTTTCTGATTCTTAAGACACACAGGGAGCACCTAAGCCACCCAGTCTGTGGTACTTTTGTTACAACAGCCCTAGCAAACAAATACAGATTTTGGCACCTGAAGTGGGGTGGCATACAACAGTAGAAATTTATTGTCTCCCAGTTCTGGAGAACACAAGCCTGAAATCAAGGTGTCAGCCACACTCCTTCTGACACCTGCTGGGGATAAGCTTTCCTCATCTGTTCCTAGTTTCTCCTGTTGGCCATCAATCCTTGGTAATTCTTACAGCTGCATCGCTCCAAGCTCTGCCTCTGTTGTCACATGGCATTCTCCCTGTGTGCCTGTGTCCAGATTTCCTTCTTCTTACAAAGGACAACAGGCACCTTGGATTAGGGTCCACCCCAACCACCTCATCTTAGCTTGATTATATCTTCAAAGACTCAAATTCCAAACAAGGTTACATTCACAGGTACTATGGGGTAGGATCTCAACATATTTTTGGGTGGGGGGGCCACAATTAAAGTCTCAGTAAACCCCCCAGTAGACTCTGTCCTAGGTCTTCTCGTTTGCCAGTTAGTATGTGGCAATCGGAGAGTGAACTCGATTGAACCTTAAAGACTAACTCGGGAGTGAAAATGTCACAGCAGGCAATGAAAGTGGATGCTGGGAGTAGAAGAGCTCCAGCTCTTGGGCATGTTCCCTTCTGCATTTACTCGACAGCTTTCCAAGCACTCAAGAGAGCCTGGGGAGCTCTAAGAGAACTCCAGGACCTTCAGCTCTTACTGAAACGGATGTGAGGTTGTGAAACAGTGATGCAAGGTAGCAAGTGGTTTCATAGGATGCTGAGAGCTTCCTTCCTAGCAGGCAGTCTGATCTCCTGAACTGAAAACACTGAATTCCCCAAGACACTAGAGAGACATAATCACAACTTTCAGATGTACAAATCATTCTGGCAGTAGAGTTTCCAAAAAGCAAAAGATCCAGGATTCTTTTTGCTGAAGCAAATCCAAACGATGACACAGAGGAGCCCCAGAACGTTGTGTGTCTGTCATGGTAGAGAGTTACGTTTGTACCTCTTCTGATCCAAGTGTTTTCAGGTGCAGTCGCAGCTCTGAGCTTGATTATTTCCTCTTCACAAGCAGGGGGGCTATTCAGAGGCACTTTCAGCATCTGGCAACACGGATTTCATGACCACAAAGTAAAAATGAAATAATGCACATACCAAAACATAAACACATTGTAAAGTGCATTCAGCCTCAGATTCCAAACCCAGCGACCCTGCATGATTTAGCAAAGGGGAAGCCAGACTCCTCTCCCGGCGGGGAGAAACAAGGCCTCCAAACTGACAGCTGCTATCATTCCAAAACAAGTCATTGTTTATAAATGAATATTTTTTTGTGATAAATTATTGAATTACATGAAAACTCTATGATTGCCTGCTGCTGCCAGATTTGGTTTTGGTCTCAAAAGCCAGAGTGGAATGTACTACAGACAAAGAGCAAAATTAAAAACTGCTGGCCTTTTCTCACAAAATTCTCCTCTGAACTCTGTCTTCCACTAACCTGTAATGCCAGCTCTGGCTTTGAAAACCCAGAAGTCCCATCAGAACATGTATAATGTAAATAGTTTTAGGTTAGAGACATTTTGACCTATTCCAAGAAAAAAGTAGGTATGAATCACAGCTCATGATTTACTTTATTATGATAATTAGCATCTCAGAATCTAAAAGGAAAGGGGGGCATCACTTAGGATGAGTATCTACTACGTGCCAGGCTTTGTGGTGGTGGCTTTACATGGTAATCTCACTTAAGCCCCAAAACAGCCCTGAGTGGTCATTATTGTACCCACTTTACAGATGAGAAAACTCAGGTATGCAGAAGTTTAGTGATTTGCCTAAATTTACACAGCAGTAATGAGAGGTCTAGTGCCAGACATGTGATTCCAGAATTCATGCTGTTTCCTCAGTAACACACTGGCTCCCACCAGAGCTTAATAAATGACTGTAATTAGTACTAATACTCAAAAAAAAGTGCTATGCTATTTTCCAACCTCTCACATTGATTCCTTAGGTATTACCTTTCAAGTAGGCCTATTTTAGAAAAAATAACATTGAAATGAAAAAAATTATTATCTTCCTTGATCCACCTTTTCCATCAGAACTAGATCATCCTAATCTTCTTCACTATACTATGTTCCCTGTGTTCTTAGGGAAATGCATTTGGCTCCTATGGAATTAGCAAGAATAAGAGACAACAGCACTGGCTTCTGATCCCAATTTTTACTCCTCATTCAGTATGTGCCTCTCAATCTCAGCCCCTTGCCCTGCCTATTTCATGGGTTGTTATAATGCTCATATGATATAATGTCAGAGAAAGCACTTTGTGGCTCTTAAAGCTCTGAACTGTAGAAGTAATTATTATGCTCCAGACTCTTCTCTGATAGTTCAGTGAGAAAGAGGAAGATTTTTTAGAATACTAGTCCAGTGTTAGCCAGTGGTCTGCTGAGCAGGATTTCTAGAAAAAAAAAAAAAAACACCTGATTTTTAGTGTTTGCCAATTTCCATAATGTAATATACTCCCACCAAGACCATTTTCAAGCTGTCAGTATGATATACTGAGCACAGAGGTTAGAAAAGATGCTCTCATAAGCTGGTACAAGCCAGATCTACCATACCACTAGTTGTGACTAAACTTCAAAATAGTAGCATCTTTAATAAAAACACCGACCCCACTTGGAGTCATACTGGAAAATTCCCAAAGTATACCCCCTCTCTTCATGTGCTCTCTTTATGATGGCAAGACTGTGCCTCCAGGCTGAGAGAGAAAGCCAGATCCCCATGAACCCTTGCAGAGAGCCCAACAAAATGAATCTTGTCATTTGTTGTTTTGACCCCAATCTGAGGAGTGAATATCTGCCTCATATAGAACTCATATATTGCCTAGGGAACAAAAAAATGTGCTCTAAGGAAATGTTTTTGCTACAGCAGACACTGGGTGCCAAGAATGAGAACTTAATTCCACCCATTCTTTCCTTGTTCATAGTATAACAGCCTTAGGTCTGGCAACACCACACACACACACACACACACACACACACACACACACACACAGTGGCTTATACAAGATTATTTTTCTCTCTCCAGTAAAAGAAGACTGGAAATATGTGAGCCAGAGCTGATCTACACCAGGAACCCAGGCTTCTTCCAGTTACTCTCTCTACTGTCCTTATGGCTTAAAGTGTCTGCTAGAGCTCCAGCCATGACATATGAATTCCAGTCAGCAGGATGGAGAAAGGAGGAAAAAGAAAGGCCATTCTCTGACTTCTAAGGAGAGTTCCTAGAAGTCCCATACAATACTTTTCTTATATCTCATTGGCTAGAAAGTAATCATACGAGCACACCTAGCTACAAAAAGAGGCTTGAAAATATAGCCCTTCATCTTGGAAACAATGTGCCTAGCTAAATATCAGGTTCTTTTATTGAGGAGGAAGGGAGAACAGATGTAGGGATAGGCAGCTAGTACTTTCTGGTACATGTTTGCTCATATCTGTGCAGTAACTCATCAGAGAGTAGAGAAAGAAAAGGAAATGAATACTTTTCTTTTTGTTGCTACAGCTTAGTGGTCTCTTCTCCCATTTATCCCCTGTGAGTAAGATGAGAAGTTAGCAGTCTATAGGTAATTCATATTGCATATCCATTGAGGGCCAAATAAAAAGGAACTATATCTACTTCTGGAATGTGCATGCAAAACATATCATTAATGTTCCGATCATCATTATTCAGAACATAGTGACAATCATTTATGATCATTACTAATATTATATTGAAAGTAGATGGGAATTATTGTGTCTCTAGATGGATTTGTCTAAATGGAATGGTATTGGGGCGCCTGGGTGGCGCAGTCGGTTAAGCGTCCGACTTCAGCCAGGTCACGATCTCGCGGTCCGTGAGTTCGAGCCCCGCGTCAGGCTCTGGGCTGATGGCTCAGAGCCTGGAGCCTGTTTCCGATTCTGTGTCTCCCTCTCTCTCTGCCCCTCCCCCGTTCATGCTCTGTCTCTCTTTGTCCCAAAAATAAATAAACGTTGAAAAAAAAATTTTTTTAATAAATAAATAAATAAATAAATGGAATGGTATTAATTACCTACTTTGATAAAAGTGAGATATGCGTCTAACTGATGCTGGAAAAATGGAGGAGGAGAGAGATCCCCTTCTTTTTTAATACTATTCATCTAGATTCTTTGTGGCATGGAAGTTGGAGATCTGTGTATATATGAGTTCCATTCAGAAAGTTTTGTTTGGGCATGCAAATGTATGCCTGCAGCCCTATGCCTACACTCTCCACCTCTTGTTCCCATTGGAGCTAGTAAATGGCTAGTCAGGTATCAGGAAAATTTGCCCTGACTCCTCTAAGGAAGAAATCTCATACAGCCAAAGAAGGCTCTTCATCTCTAGTCTTTCCAAAATGGCATTAGAGTAGAACCAGAGAGACACATTAATCTACAGAGAAGCTTTCCAGTGACAAATGCAAAAGCCACACAAACATGCAAAGGCATGCATGAGAACATAGACAGCCATCCTGCTGAGGCCGAAAGTATTTGCAGATTGTCAAACCACATCCAGAGATGAGATGTATCCTGGCAACCACCAGCCCACTCCTGTTCCATTTTAGACCAGAAGAAAAATAAGCACTACTGGCCATTTCATTTGCAGTGTTACTATAATCCTATTTAATGTATTGTTCCATGACCAGTCAGACATACCAACTCCTTCCACCTGCATTCATCCCTAAAAAGCTAAAATCATTGACCTTCTGAGTTTCAGCTGTTTTTTAGCATACAGATAAGTTAATGAACGAACCCGGGCCTGCAATTGGTTTAGTCATTACATAACTCCTGGCTTTTGACCCTGCAGGCATTCTTTCGTTCCTTCATTTGTTCATGTACTCAGCAAATATTGAACACCTGCTGTGTGCAGTACCATGCCAACAAATGAGGACACATCAATGAACAACATATTTCCAGTCTGCCCTCATGATGTCACAGTCTGAGGGGAAATGACTGTCATTGAACAGAGGGGCCTGAGGAGGCTGGAAAAGGAAGGAGGGGTTCATCAAACAGGTTGTTATGGGCCATCTCAAAAGTCTGGGGCTTTATCCTGAAGGCAGTGAGAAGCTACGGAAGGATTTTATGGAAGGAAGTTAGATGGTCAAATTTGCAATCTAGGAAGATCATCTTGCAGCAGACCAGAGAAAGGATGTGGAGAAGGTCAATAAAGGCTTCTGGGAGGCCACTTGTGAGAGGATTGTAGCTATCCAGGTGAGAGGTGGTAGAGTCTACAACAGGCAGAGTTTCCAGAGATAGAAAGAAGTGGATTGATTTATGGTGGCATCCAATATGGAGTCAAGTGCAGAGGTCACAATGCTCATGTATCCTCAACCTCAGAAATACTGGCAAAACCTAGCCCGGTGCCAGTAGAAATCTCATGGAATCATGGAAGAACTGCATCTCTCCTACATGCTCTTTTCAGCCAAATGGAATCCAAGAACTCAAGAGCTACATGGGAATTCATGGTCAATTCTGCAACAAGGAGTGTTTTCACTGGAAGTTGGAAACATAGGAATATAGTGCCATTGGACGAGCCTGTCATAAATACAAAACCCTGAGCTCTCAGATGGCTGCCTGCCATGCACTCACCCCAGGAACATGACTCACAGTGAACCTATAAACTAAAGAGTGGGAGCTACTCTTTTTAAAAAGACACTGTTTTCAGTTGCATCCAGATCACCTTCCATAGCCTGGCAAGGTTGTGGGTACTAAGGTGATATCTTAGTACTCTGGCAATATTTCTCTTTTCTCAAGCCTAGCATGGGCCATTTGAATGGCTGTTGCTTCAGGAAAGCCCATCTGGGGTGACCTGTCAGATCCTTCTGGGTGAAGTATTATAATTTTTCTGATGTTTCTCCATCAAATAATTTAGGCACACTGCCTCTTGATGAATTTGAGTTTAAGAAAAACCTACCAGGTTTCCCTGAGAGTGAGAGTGGGCCCCACAGAAGCAGGCTGGATTCGTGTTGGAGGCATGAAGTGTGTGTGGAATGGATTTTTAGATGAGTCTGCAAATATGGGGCAGTAGTTTCACCTCTCACTCAGGAATGGAAAGAAAGCAGGGAAGCGGATTTAGCTTTTAGCCCTTCCTGATCAATAGATAAGAATCTTACCACCCTGGAGAAGTGTTTTCTCTTGTGTTACATGCAGAGAGCATCTTTGGACCAGGAAATACATACAACCAGGTTAATATTAAAGAGAGAAAATATAGATGACATCCACCAGTCCAACCCTGGGGGAAAAAATGCAATACAAACTACATGACAAACACCACACTTAAGGCGCAGGCTGTCCAAATATGTGCTCCCATTTCCAATTTTCCATGTCGGTTGGCTAAAGCCAGGTCCTGGAATGTTAATTGGGACCTGATCGCAACTAATGGACCAGAAATTATGAAATGCCTCATGTTACCAGTCATTTAAACCAGATAGTTAAGAGTCCAGTTATGGTTAGGTTCAAACTGAGGCTTAAATCTAATATATTTATTGCAAGTAACACTGAACACTCAAGGGCGCTTATTTTAAATCTAAACGACACCATGTATCGTATCCATTTCCTGCGTCTTTGAACCATCCAGCAGCTGAATCTGTCATCTTTCTTTCTCATTTGGGAGTATTCAAAGTGACATCTCCTACTATGTCACTCTACCTGGGAGAAAATGGGGAGTTTGGTTGCCATGCGCTGTTTTACATTAGAAGAATTTAGTCTGAGACTCTCATGCAAAGCTGGTAACCCCACTGCCTGGGCTATAACCAGGGTGGTATATCAGTGTCATAATCATTCTTCCTTTTTTTAAGTTTTGGCCTGTTTGCTTCATAAAAACATTTTTCACTTTCCCTGGTCTATCATTATGCCGCTTCTTTTTTTTTTTTTTTCTAGAAATATCTACTGGGAATGTGCACTTCACATGGAAATACAAACATGAACCAGAACTAAGAAGGGCCCGCGTCCCCTGATGTCAAGTTTTCTGTAAAGAAAAATACACAAAGGTAGCCACGCCTCACGCTGGCTTTCTAGTCACCCCAGAAAAAAATTCCAGAAATGTGTTTTAATTCTTTAGCCTGAGTGACAAAAAGGTTAAAATGTTTCCCAAAGTCCACTTAAGAATAATTTCGACCTTGGGAAAATGGATTTTGTTAGCCCCAAAGCCTATTAAGATTAATGGCAAGAGGGGCTCGTTATTCTGCCAGAAAAATCTACTCACAAATCTAAGAGAGGAGTTTTATTCTGTCCATCTCAAAGAGAGGGAATCCAGAGTGCCTGAGAAATACCCACTAGGATTGGGGCACATTTCAGACACGTGGCAGGGATCCATGGCTGGGATGCACAATTAGGGTGGTATTGTGCAGCTCAAGAAAAGGATTTGAGAAGAGATTTCTTAATTAGATAGGTCACTCTGCTCTCAATCATGAAACCCCACCACCTTGGCCACACTGCCAGGTTTTATGAAGCCCAGAATGGTATTCAGAAGCTGGAGCCACATTCAGGATATAAACAGTTCTCGTGCCTGTTTGACCTCACTGCTCCTCAGCTGCAGGGACTACTGTTTCCTATTGAAATGCTCAGTCACTGCAGTGACCCCACCACCTCTCAGCTTCTGCTGCCCCTGCTTCTGCCACTGCTGAACGACTGACTCCCCATATGCCTTGACCTGAAACTTAACACAGAGGATCCCTGCCATCTGTCCACTCACCATGCAGTACCAGGTATCTCTGTGGGGTGGCGCCCTTCAGCTGCTTGCCTCACAGCCTGCTTCCTAAACAATCACGGATGGCTGAATTTTGGCCAAGTCCTCATCCCTGAACATCTTGACAGGGCAGAGTACAGAAGTCTGTTGCTAAGAGACAGGAATTCCCAGACTCAGAGATGGCTAGACAAGAACTCTGGCTTTGATTACCAGCTTATAGAATTGATGGGAGGCAAATAGACAGGAAGCCTAAGCTTTTTAAGCAATTCGGTTCAACCCAAGAAACCCAAGCTTGGCTGACAATAGCCCATAATTACTCAGCTCCTAAGGCAATTCCCGCGCCCCCCCCCCCCCCAAATTTTCACCAAAAAGTAATGGACTCCGAAGAAGTACAGATCCCGGAAAGGGCATGTGCAGCAATATCCATCTTAGATGAGCCAAGAAGGACAATGGACAAAGGGGAATCTTCCAGAAAACACAGCCAGAGTTTCCCAGATTGCCTGACCACGTGACTGCACTGCCTAAGCAGGCACTGTCCCTGTAAAGCAGGTTGTAATGTAGGCAATGAACCAGCAACCACTAGGTGTTTTCTCATTGTCTACTTCAAATAAAAGGTTTTCTTGCAGTTTTTATATTTTATATTTAATCCTCCACCATTTTATATTTAATCCGTTGTATTGGAAAGAAATCCAGGCTTAGCTATCTCAACAAAAAGACCTAAAATTCATTGGCTCAAAGAAAACAGAAGTTCATTTCTCTTTCTTACAGCGGCCTAGAGCAGTATCATCCAATAGAAATATAATGCAAGTCACATTTGTAATTTAAAATTCTCTAGCAGCCACATTGAAAAAAAAAAGAAACAGGTGAAATTAATTTTAAAAATATAGTTCACTTAATCTAATATGTCCAAAATATTATTTCAACATGTAGTCAATATAAGACATTATTGAGGTATTTTTCATTTTTTGTACTTATTTATAGCCCATCCCAATTCAGATTAGCTGTATTTCAAGAGCTCAAGAGCCACATGTGGCTAGTGGCTACCATGTTGGACAGTGCAGAGGTAGAGATAGGAGGGCATCCAGAGCTAGTAGATAGTCCTGCTCTACAAAGTTACCCAGGGACCTACAGTTCTTCTATGTCATTATTCACCATCCTTAGAGTTTCTCAACCTCAGCACTATTGCCATCTGAGACCACATAAATCTTTGCTGTGGGGCTGTCTAATGCACTGTAAAATGTATTCCTACACAAAACCACTGTGTTCCTGCCCCCTACCCCCTGGATGCTAGTAACACCACCTCTCCTCTACCCGTTCTGTGACAATCAAAAATATTGCTAAATGTTGGAGATTAAAGGGGACAAATCATCCCTGGCAGTGTGCTCAAACTTAAGTGTATATCAGAATGACCTGGAGAGCTCGTTAAAACGGATATCTTGAGCCCTGGCTGCCTTAGTAACTCCCTGATGCTTTCAAAAGATTTTTTTTGTTTTTTGTTTGGGTTTTTTTTTTTTATCTTATCTAACTTTTCAAGTTTTTCTTGGTAGCAATTTTGTTCTGCTACAAGCTCTTTCATCATAGATTAAAACAAGTTTCTGTTACCTTTCCTTACTGGAATGCAAAATTCTTGCTCTAAGTGTGAATGAATTTGACAATGTCAGAAAATTATTTTAGGGGGCGCCTGGGTGACTCAGTCAATTAAGCGACTCTTGATTTCAGGTCAACTCATGATCTCACTGATCTCACAGTTTGTGAAATTGAGCCCTGCATCAGGCTCTGCGATGACAGTGCAGAGCCTACTTGAGATTCTCTCTCTCTCCCTCTCTCCTCTGTCCCTCCCCCACCTCAATAAATAAATACACTTTAAAAAAAAAAAAAAGAAGATGATTTTGAGAGCAGGGTATTGTCTCTACCCATATTGACTGCTTCCCTATCTCACAAATAATTCTAATTATTAAAAATCACTGTCTTCCTTCCCCATCTAAGTTAAGAATATCTTTATAAAACTATTTATTAATATTTTTTAATCATGGATTTCTGGGCCTTGCCCATAGTTTCTGAATCTGTAGGTCTCAGTGGGAACCCTAAATATGCATTTCTAATTATCTCTTGAGTGATGCTGATGCTCTTTGAGAACAGTCCTTAGGTGGTCATGCTTCTCTGCGTGACTGGCTCACCATCACATGGCATTCTTGCTGTCAGGATGGGAGACTGAGAGGAAATAATGTATTTCTAGTATGCAATGGGGAAGTTGCACATGTGCAATGGGGAAGTTGCACATGTGACTTTTGCTTACATTCCACTGTTGAGAATTTGGACCCTTGGCCACACAGAGGTGCAAAGAAGGCTGGAAAAGATAGCATCTAGCTGTATAGTCATTAGCGCAGTCAAAGCTTGGGAGTAAAAGGAGCACTGAGAGATTGAATAACAGGGACTATTTGCAGGTTCTTCCACAAGAGTGGACAATATTATTTACCCATAAGTTACCAGACTATGATGAGTTACATCCAAAAACTTACCTAGAAGAAGGCACATCAGCTGTACATTCCAGATTTGGAGCTCAAGATGCAACTTAGGGTGTTTCCTTTTGCAGAAGAGATGGGTGTGGTTCATTCACATAGGCATGAACTTTTGAAGGTGTAGGTATGGAAAGAAAGGGGGAAAGTAAAGGAGTGGATTTGCCAATGGATTGTCTTCTCAATATCCATTACTCTCTCCCATTTTTTTTAAATGTTTATTTATTTTTGAGAGAGAGAGAGTATGAGCAGGGAAGGGGCAGAAGGAGAGGAAGACACAGAATCGGAAGCAGGCTCCAGGCTCACAGAGCCCGACTCAGGGCCCAAACTCGGAACGGTGAGATTATGACCTGAGCGAAAGTCAGACACTTAATTGACTGAGCCACCTAGGCACCCCAACTCTCTCCCATTCTTAAGAAGAAAAGAAAATCCCCAGCTTTGTGGTTTGAGAAGTTTAACTCCACTCCCAGCTCCAGAAGTGAGTCCTGACTGATCTAAGCCATTCAAAGAATCGGCTTTCTCCAGTCACAGTGATAGATAGATAGGTTCAGCGATGGACCTGTGATCTAAATTGGTCCAACCAGAGGGAGTTCATAACTATTGTTTGATGTTTGGGGCAGGAGAAGCTATCTTTCCCCCTGGATGTGAAGGAGGAAACTGTAGCCCTGGGGCAGCAGGCAGCCAAGTGACATGACAGAACCCAACCTAAGGATGAAGGAGAGTCATGGAAAAATAGCCCTGCAATCCTGATGACATTCTGAACCTCTGGATCAAACATGCCTGATGTCCCACTTCTGGAATTTTCACATAAAGGAGCCAATACATTTATTATACTGCTTAAATCAGTTTGGTGTAAGTTCTCTGTCAACTGTAACCGAAAGCACTTCCAGTAATGGTTTAACCAGAATGTGTTTCTTCCTTGGCACCTAAAAGCACTGAATAAAGGCAAAGGCAAGTTTATCTCCTAAGGATCTACTATAAGCCTCTCACGATGTGAGTCCTTGGCATGCATTACCTCACGTAAGTCTCACAGTAACCCTGGAGGTAACTACAAATCAGGAAATTGAGACTCAAAAAGATTAGCTAACCTTCCCAATGTCACTCTGAGAATAAGTGGCTATACTGAGAACTGAGCTTGACCGATTCCCAAGTCCAGTGCTCTTTCCACAACCTTGGCCTCATATATTATTTTTTGAACCATGTATATAAATAACAAAGGTTTATATGTTTACTCAAACTCCACGTGGAAAACTATTCTGACTTTTGAAAATCTGATTCAATGATCAAAAACACATGTCGAATATTAGTTAGAAGGTGGTGTGGACTGTAGTAGAGTTTTATAGGCATCTTGGGCAGGTCCGTCAGTGTAATTGGGATGTGGAATGTGGAAGTCATTTTTATGGGAAAGTTGGGACATGGCCTCCTGTAGGCAGCCTCAGGCAAAAGAGTGAGTATATCAAGAAAAAAAATCACATTGAGTCTGGTGATAAGGTTCATGAGAATGTTAATTAAAAGAAATCTCATATTTCAAGGCTGTTATTGGTGATGCACTTTCAAGCAATAGCATATGACTAGCACACAACAGAAATTTAAGGTTTTACCCCAAGATGTCAGTATTCTTTTGAAAATGGCATATACAGTTCAGAAACCATCTGTGGAATTCCTGTAATGCTCACCTACCTTCTCTCAGTGCCTGCTTATGCTTCTCTTCAAATTCTACAGCTCAGCCACAAAGTGGAGGAGGATGCCTGTCTGAACATTTTGTTTGAGGATGGTATGGTTTGGCTAACCGTGCTGTTTTAGTCAACTCTAAAGCCTTTCATTTGTATGTTATTCAAAAGGATTGTTCTCTCATGGGGGTTAGAAATAAGAATTGTTCATTTTTATAGCCACCGTAACTGAGACTGAGTTTGTGCCTGAAAATTACCCGTTGGATTGAATACCTGATCTATCCCCTAAAAAGGAGAAAAAAGCCACATGCTCTTACCCTTGCTCCATACTTTCCCATGATTAAGTTCCATTTTCCTTCAGAAGGTTTTTGCTGACAATGCCTTCAAAGCCTCCAAATTCAGCTTAAGGAACTACAGCTACCCCAGTGTTAGTCCAACAATAAAAGTGGTTTAGAATTTGGTTTGGTCCAAAAGCCTATTTAGAAGAGACTGCTTTTACCACCTAAACAGGCACACAATTATGTCTATAAATAAATCTAAAATGTTAATGAAGGAGGCTTCATGGGATCCCTTAACATCAGGTGCTGAGCTATAAAGTAGATTTAATGCCCTTACCATCTCATTTGTGTTCTTAATTTGTCTCTTATGAAGTAAGATGAATTGAAATTTTTGTTCCTGCATCCAGGCTTTGACATGCTACTAGCTCCCTACACTGTATAATTATGTTATTTCCCCACTTCCGGCCTAGAGCAGGGATTATTTAAAATTTAGATGCTCACTAGCCCTAGTCCCTCTTCATAGGTAATCAGCTAAAGCACATTTTCCACCTTCCTTCCATCCAGGTGACACCACATGCCAAGTCTTCACTGTTGACATATGAGTGGAAGTGATGTGTCGCTACAGAATATGGGCAACTAAAATCAGGGGATCCCATATGCACTCTTTCTTTATTTGGTGGCCAGTCAGATGCACAGAGGACTCTGATGGGACAGAGGAGCCATAGAAAAAGAGGGTCTGGGTTTCTGAATGACAGGTGACAGGTGTGGTAGAGCACCTACTCTCCCAACTCCAGCTGGTCCACATTGGACTAGGAAATAAGTAAGAAGTGAATCTTTGTTACATTAAGTCACTGACATTTGGGGCTGCTTGTTACAGCGTTACCAGCATTGACTAATTCATCTTTCTACCAAGAGTACAGGTTCTTCTATTCTTCTATTAAGAGAGAATATTTGCAAGGCCAAAACAATACAGAGCATCAACTAGCCAAGCAATTCCACAGCTCTGGTAGCCTGAGCCATGCCACCTCACCTTTGAGTTCACCCTGCCTTGTGTTAGCTTCTCTCCCCCATCCCAACTACAAGCTCCTGGGAAACAAAGACCACGTCTTACCTTCTACTTATAGTGCCTACTGCAACTGGCACCATTGTCAGTAGTTAACCTACTTAAAGTTGGTTAGAGCTGAGATGGTGAAAGGAAAATAACCTTTGTATAGACTCTATCATATGCCTGGTGCCTTATAAATTGAAGCTCAGAAGTCCCTGGGTATTGCCATCTAGGTAAGACCACCTTAAGCCTCCCATTCCACCCTCTAGAGAAATCCAAAGCCTTCTCTGAAAAATGCCCTGCAATTTCCAGGGAGGTTAGCGCACCCATAGTCATCCACAGCTCTGAATTCCTGCCACTGCTGCTTTCTGGTTAATGGATTATCTTTCTATCTCAGACATCTTGCATATGGTCCACCGCACATTAACAGAAGCATGAAGTTCAACCCCTCCCTCAGTTTCTAACAAAAAAACAAAATCACACTCTTAAAAGGTATCAGTATGAGTGATAGACTTAATCATGGATTTAGCCACAAGTGAGATGGTTTCATCCTCTCAATTCACTACCTAGTGTAAACATTACCAACCCAGTTCTTCAAGGCCCTTTGACCCTAATCATCAGGAAGTTTTTGGTGCTCTACAACCCCAGCCTCACATCATCCCAGTAGCCTCCTGCACTCATTCTGGTTTCATCCCAACTCCTCATTTCTTTCCTTCCAGGTCACCAAGTCTAACCCCCAGTGCAAATCCTTTTTAGTCCATAATGAAAAGTGTCCAGCTTACCTCAGATACTACTACCTAAGGCTCCAAGAATACTCCTGCATATATTAATCCAGATCCAGCTGACCCAAAGGGATATCCCTTCAATGAGAGACAGCTTTCCTAGAAGGTCACTATGGTTTAATTTTTTTTTCTTTCTCCGTTACATATATAAATGCATATAATAACAAAAACATTAGAATTCACACTGCTAACTCCTATGGTCAATTCTCAGATCTCATCCTATTTGACTTTTCAATAGCATTTGACCCCAATGGGCTACTTCCTCCCCCTTGAACACTTTCCTCGTTTTTGACTTCCAGGGTACCACACTCACTTGGTTTTCTCCCTATCTCCTTGGCTTACCAGACTCCTTTCCTGGCCTTCCTTACCATCTCAACCTCTAAATGTGAGTCCTTAGATCTAAGCTCTCTGTTTTTAAATACATTTATCAGCAGTAGACTGGATATTGTTCTTATCCAGTCTCATGGCTTTAAACATCATCTTTTTGCAGGCAATTCCCAAACTTATATCTCCATTCCAGACTTCTTTTGCAAACCCCAGGCTGACATATCCAACCGCCATTGTATATCTATACTTGGCATCTTAAATTTAAGATGTCCAAAAACAAAGTCCTAGTTCCCACCCCATGTGCCAAACTAACTTCTCCTGAAATCTTTCCCATCTTAGTAAATAGCAACTCCATTCTTCTTCTTGTTCACAATTCACCTTTGAGTCTTCTCTTTCCTTACTACTCCACATCTAAGCCATTGGCAAATCAGCTTCACTTTAAAAATATATACAGGTCCCAACTACTCCTCACCACTTCTACTGCTACCTCTCTGATTCAAGGCACCAGTGTCTCTCATCTAACCGGTCTCCCTAGTTCTCCCTCTGCATCCCTACAATCTATGCTGAACATAGTAGCTAGAGTAACCCTGTTAAAATGCATGTCACTCCTTTATCTAAAACTGGGGAAACCCAGTTCAATCAGAACAAAGGTCCTCATGGTGACACGTAAAGCCATGCATGATCTGGCCCCTTTCATCCTTCAGACATCACATTACTACTCCCATCACCCTCTGCCTGCCCCCCACATTAGCTCCTCTTTAGTCAGCTAGGTGGGCCTACTCTCTATTCTTCAGTTATGCCAAACATACTCCTGCCTCAAGGCCTTTGAATTTATCTTCCCTCTGCCTAAAATGCTCTCTCATTTTCTTCATTTCTTCGCTTAAATATCACTTTCTCAAATTGCACACTTCCTATCCTCCTCTCTGCTGCATTTTTCTATTTAGCACTTAACACCATCTAACATATAAAAATCTTACTTATTTGCCTTGTTTATTTTCTATCTTCCCTACCAAAATATGAGCACCTACTTTTATCAGTGTTGTTCACTGCTGTATTTCCAGTGGCAAGAACAGAACCTGGCACACAGAAGGTACTCCATAAGTATCTGAATGAACATCCACAACAGCCCTATAAGGGATGATTGTCTCAGTCAGTAGATGAGGAAACTGAAGGTCAGAGAAGTTTCAAATTTGTCCAGTTAGTAAGCAAAGATCACATTCAAATTCAGTTTCAGTGCAACTCTAAATGCCATGTAATTTCATAGTATAATATTGTCTTCCAGAGGGATCCAGAGCTTCGTAGCCACAGGAGATCTCTGACACGTTTCTGAGAGCTACGAACCCAAGTGGAATTTATTAAGTGCTTGCAACTGCCTAGTAATTTTCACATATTATATCGTTCAGTCATTTAGTCAACAAGTATTGAGCGTCTACTATGAGACAGACAGTGTACCACTCACTAAGAATTCAAAGATAACAAAAACAGACAAGATTTCAACGTTCCCGGACATGTGCTGAAAATCACACAAAGCAGTGAGAAAATTTTACCTATAATAAGTGCAATGAGGGAGAAGTATGCAGAGGTCAACTTGGTCTAGAAATCAGAAAAGGCTTCTCTAGAATTAGGGACAAGTGAACTGAGTTCTAAAAGGTGAGCAGGAGTTAAATGGGTAAAGGAGGGGGAGGAGGGAACATTCTAGACAGAGGGAGCAGCACATGCAAAGGCTGTATGATAAGAAAGTACATGTCAAGGAGGGACAGAAAGAAAGCCACTATGGCTGGTGCCATACTGGTATAAGAAATCCATGCTACAAGAGGAGGCTGAAGAGAAAGGTAGAGACTGGACCTCACAAGGCTTTTTAGCCCAGTGAAGATAAACTAGTTCTTAACCCAGAACAATGGAGAGCCAATGAAGGGTTTTAATCTCAATTAAGATGCAGCCAGTTTTTCTTGAGCATCCATTATTTGCCAAACATGAACAATTCTTTCCTTGGGGATATATTACTAGACCCATTCCCTGGGAAAGGAAACTGAGTCTTTTAGGAGTTAAGTGACATGCCCAAAGTCACATGAATGGTAAGTAGCAGAACCAGAATTTAAAACCGGACCAGCTGACTTATTTCACTTAGCATAATACCCTCCAGTTCAATCCATATTGTTGCAAATGGCAAGATTTTGTTCTTTCTCGTTGCCAAGTAGTATTCCATTGTATATATAAACCACGTCTCCTTTATCCATTCATCAGTATGTTAGCTAACTTGACAATAAATTATATTTTTAAAAAAATAAAAATATAAGTAAATAAATAAATAATTAAAAAATATTTAAATAAGAACTGACTAGAAGGAAAAAAGCTTAGTTAAGATTTACTTCTCCCCTGAATGTCAATAATATTAGTTATCTGTTACTGTTATGTCTGGTTTTCAATTAGAGTAAGAATTTTGAAAGACATAACTAAAGATGGATTACAATCAACTTCTGACAGTAGAGGTTCTAGACTGTGAGGAAGAAATATTTCACAGCATTTTGTATATATTAAAAACATTAAAGCCTAAAAAGGTTTTGAAGCAAAAAATAAAAATAAAAATAAAACCAGACTAGCCCAACCTGAAAGCCTGTGCCCTCTCATCCAGTGAAGGAGGAATGGACAGAAATGCTAAAGAAACCTGCAAGAACCTGTGCTCCATCCTTCTCCTCTCACCTGCCCTGAGGAAGGGGGCCTATTCCTCAGCTCTGTGGCCCTTCAGGGCTGCTCTTCTAGGTCATCTGGACGCTGTGCCAGAGATCAGGTGCTGACAGAAATGTCCAGCCATTGGTGGGATTGAAGAGACTGATAAGTAGAGCATCAAAGCATCTCAACAGGTCATCTAATCTCAAGAATAGTAGAAAAAAGGTAGCTCAGAGCTACATTTCACCTGGCTTTAAAAAAAAAAAAAAAAAAACAGCTGGGGACAGTGAAAAGAGCTCTGGATTTGGAGCAGGAAAACGTGGCTTCAAGTTTTAGCTTTGCCATTTGAAAACCTGAGTTTCAGTTTACGATAACTGAGGAAGCCATTAGATGTTTGCTAGAAGCATTAAAATAGGTAATGCATGTGAAAGTGCTGTAAATAACACTTCACACATGAGACCATTCTTGTGGATTGGGGCCCAGCTTTCACAGTATTGCAGGATACGTCTATCACTGTATCTGTTCTTTGAACACGATTATTTTCTTGATTTCCCTTGCTGGCTCCTCTTCCACCGAGCTGACCCTTGAATGGTAGGTTCTTTAGAGTACTATCTTGATCTCCTCTCCTCCTTCTGCTCTCTGTGAGTGATCGTATCTGGTCTCATGACTTAAGCAATAATAATCTCAAAACTTCTCACAGGAGATCCAGAACCATTTCCCAACTAGATATCCCTCATGATCTCCTACAGGTGTCTCCAACTTGGTTCAGAATGGAACTTGCTGTCTTTCCTCCATCCCTTCAACATCATGCATACCATCTTGGTGAATGACACCAGAAACCATTCTCTCTCTCTCTCTCTCTTTGTCTCTCTGTCTCTGTCTCTCATCCTCACTGTTAACTCTGAGTCATGTAGCATCTATTAAAGACTTACTAGCTGTCAGGCACTGTGTTAAGCATTTTCTATGCATTATCTGATTTAAACATTAAAACAGTTCAATGAGGTTTTAATGCATTAGCAGTCTGATTTCATAGAGAGGGAAAACGAAGTTTAGAGTGGCCAGTCACCTGCTCATGGGTCCCGGGCCTGTGTTCTTCAGAGGCTAGCTGTTCACCACCTGTTGTATGTGCTTCCGGTTTCCTCATCTCCCACATCCAGCTGATCACCAAACCACTTAAATTGTACCTCAGAAATAAATATTTTTCAATTTCAGCCAGTTCTTCCTTTCTATTACTACTGCCAATTATTTAGTCTTGGCCTTCAGTATCTCTTCCTCAGATTTATTAATTTTTTTCTCAATAATTATCTCTAATACACTATGTACCAAGCATTTTTTTTTTAGTTTTTAGGTTTTTGTTTATTTTATTTTAATTTTTTTAATATGAAATTTATTGTCAAATTGGTTTCTATACCACACCCAGTGCTCATCCCAACACTTTAAAAATAATAGCTCACTTAATTCCCAGCAAAAATGAGAACGAATCTTTTATTCTGCAATTTACTGACTGGGAAGCTGAAGCACAGAGCAAATAATGAACTGCCCAAGATCACATACCAATAAATGATGGGGATGGGATTTGAACCCAAGCAGTGTCACTCCAGGCCATGCCCGTAAGTATTACACCACAGTTTCCTCCAACATAATCATAGTAGTGTCCTTGATGTCTTCGCTGCCACCTGCCCTCTTCTCAGTCTCAAGAAATCCTGCACAATTTACTTCCTGAAAGTGTAACACTTATCCTTCTCCCCTTCCTCCCCGCCCCCCATTGGCTTTGGTTAGAAGCGCTACAATCTTTGGTGACCCAGAGGCAAAGTAACATCCAGGTCTCCTTTCCCCTTGCCCACTAGGCCTATCATTCCCAAATCATCACTGAGCCGCTTGCCCTTTCCCACCTCCATCACCTACAAATTTTGTTCCCCGGTGTGAAATGCTCATCCACCAAGAAGTAAGTCCACTTGTCCTTCAAACTGCACATGTCATGTCTTCTTAACGAAATTCATTCCTTTTATTTTAGTAGTTGGTCACATTACAGTCTGATAATGTGCAACCGTTTCCTCTGCACTCCTTCCTGCCCTGCGTCCCCCATGCCTCAGACCGGGCTGCTAAACCCTCTAACCCCTACCCTACCTTGTGCATCATTTCAATCTTTTCAGCAATTGAAATGGGTTCAGGATTCATATTTGCTGGGTGAGGATATAGGCTTTATATGATTTATCCAGAGCCTCAAAGGAGGATTTTGGGAGAATAGTGTTCTGAAATTACAATTTGAGCAATGGCTAAGTAGTTTAAGTAAGGTCAGGAAAAGATTAAAAGCTTGCTTTACTTTCCATGGACAAAATCAGAGTTAAGTCCGGTATACATAGTTTGAGAAAATAATTAGAGCCATACTTCGGTAGTCAGAACACACGCAGGACCAGACTCCCCCACCTTCCTGGAGCTTCTGTTTGTCTGGAAAGTGGGACATCTGTATGGAATTCATGCTCACAAACATTCCACAAACATGAAGCGATGTCATTTCGTGGTTGGTTAGCTCTTCTGGCTTGTTGATCCCCTCCCCTTTTGTTATTGTTTTCTGTTTTTTGTTTTTTACTTTTTGTCTTAGCTCTAATTTTTCAGTAATAATAACAGCAAATATTTATTGTGTACTACAATGAACTTGCCTCTGTTCTCATGTTTCTGAAATCAATTTGTGGACTTCTCCCTTGTGAACATCAGAAATAAAATTACTGGATCTGAAGGTTGAATGGGCAGTAAATATCTTCAAACATATGTTTTTACACACTGATGCTTTTATGATATCAGCTAGAATTCTTTGCCACCAGTTAGTGTTGACAAACTTTTTTTTGTTGTTTAACGAGTAAGAAATGTAGTGAATTGTTTCCATTTGCATATCTATGACTCGAGAGTTGAGCATCTTTTCACATATGTTTGAACATCTTCAGTTCTTCCTTTGTGACTGTATTTATAAACTGTTCCCATTTTATTTTTATTTTATTTTACTGGACTTTATTTTTCTTAACAATTTGAGGATGTTTTTTATACTTAGAGCTTATAATCTCCACTCCATCTCCCCCCCAGAAATAATTAAATATACATCAATAGGGCAATACTCAAATGAATTAGACACTGCCATGTTACAGAATATTGTATTTAAAAAGAAGGGCTTGATCTGGGGTGCCTGGGTGGCCCAGTCGGTTAAGCGTCCAACCCCTCAGTTCATGAGGCTTTGGCTCAGGTCATGATCTCATGGTTCATGGGTTTGAACCCAATGTTGGCTCTGTGCTAACAGCTCAGAGCCTGGAGTCTGCTGCAGATTCTGTGTCTCCCTCTCTCTCTGCCTCTGTCTCTCTCTCTCTCTCCTTCAAAAGTAAATAAATATTTAAAAAAATGTCTGGGACCTATTATCAGTGAAAAAATGCAAGTGCAGGGAATTTATTTAGTATGATACCATTTTATAGAAATTAGTAAACAAGCCCTACTATGTGCATTTATGTATGTGTGTATATATGCATATATATACCTGTATGTACATTATATATACATTTTATTTATTACATACAAATTATTGTATACAGATGTACTCACAAATTTATTATATATATTTATATATTTATTTTACAAATATGTTTATAAGAACACCAGGAAAGTTGTGAAAGGAGGGGTGTCTGGGTGGCTCAGTCAGTTAAGCCTCCCACTCTTGATTTCAGCTCAGGTTCTATGATCTCATGGTTATGAGATCAAGCCCTGTGTCAGGCTCTGTGCTGACAGTGTGGAGTCTGCTTGGGATTCTCCCTCTCCCTATCTCTCTGCCCTTCCCTGCTCATTCTTCTCTCTCTCTCTCTCTCTCTCTCTCTCTCTCTCTCTCTCTCTCTCTCAAAAAAAAAAAATATAGGAAAGTTGTGAAAGGGTACACCAAACTAAAATCTTCAGGAGAGTGCGGTTAGAGAGGAGGAGGAAGTAAACACGTTTTCCTTATAAGCCTCTGAATTCCATCCATGACTTGCTTTAATGAGCATGTATTTGTGATTTTTTTAATCTAATAAAAACAGTGAATTAAAAAAGAACACCGACAATCTTTACCCAAACCCCCAATAATAAATGTACACAATCCCAGAGAGTTTTTCTTAAGTGCTAGAAACTAGACAAGGTTTAGGTCATTTCACCTTACCTCACCTTCCCTTCAAAACATAGTTCGGTTCCCTTCAATTACAGTTTTGAGGACCTTGTGGTTTCCTTCCTCGGGTTATCAATGACCCGTATGTAAACTAAATTCCTCTTCTCCATTCAAACCTCAGGGCATATTTGTAAACCTGAAAATCTCAGAAGGTGAGTAAGCCAAAGGAGGGGGAACAGAGCAGTCTTCAGGAGGCGTGTTCTGCCACTGCCGAGCTGGCCTCTTCCCCTCCCCTCGCAGCAGCCACCTGGGAGGGTGTAGGAGGCTCTCCAGACACAGGAAAGTTTCCCGGGTGAAAATGTATCTCACTTGCCCCACTGCCCACTGATTGTAGAAGTTCTGTCATGAGAACTTTTCGTTCCTTCTCTCCTCTTAAAAACAGAAAATTCCTTTAAGAGAGGCTGTATACCAAGACGATGCGTAATTTGCACCTCAATGAGAATGAGTTTTATCTGTTTCTTTCCCTCCAGGAGGGGATAGGCTTTAATAAGTGGAAGGGGCCAGGAGGCACCTACAAATGTGGGAGAGCATGAAGACAGGCTGGAGGAAGAGAGTAAAAGCCTGGGGCGCAGAAATACGCACTTCACCCAAATCCTTCCTTTGCCTGAGGTTAAACAACTCTCTTTGACACTAACCTATTATGGCAGCAGTGGAGAAGCAGGATGCGATAGAATAGCGGGACTCGAGGGACTCAAATATGCTGATAGTTAATAGGCTTTGGTCCTGAGTGAATGAGTCACCTAAGACCATTCTGCCTTTCAGTGTGCTTTTTTATCCACCATTAGTTAACACTATCTTACATGCTTCATGGAAAGGGAAAAGGTGTTTAAAAATAAATAAATATAATCCAGGTTCAGCCAAGTTACTGAATATATCTCAGTGACAGTTCTTTTCAACAGGAAGATGAGACTGATAATTCTTACCTTTCAGAACTCTGAGGAAGACTGAGTGAGATAACACATGCCCGGCATGACGCCTGGCCCCCAGTGGAAGTAAGCACTATTCCCATTGATGGGGGTGGGGGTGGGGTCCAGGCAGTCTCAGGAAAGGTCAGTGCCGGGGACAACCACCCTCCTTCTTGAATAAGGCCAGAGTATTTTTGGATGCACCATCCATGTTAATTTGCGTAATCTCTTGCCTATTCTGTGCTTATTCTGGGGATAAATAGATGACTTCAGCCGTCAACACTGTCACTCCAATCCTCTCCATGAGTGCCAAGAACATGTATCAAAGAAAGAAAGAACTAGAAGAACGAATTAAAGAAGGAGAGAGAGGAGAGGGGAAGGGAGGGAAAGAAAAATAAAACTAGTTTGTCAAACAGGCTACTACACAAGCTAATTCTCCTAGTAACTTGACTGGCATTTTCAGACACATCATACAGAGGAGCATGGGCCCTGGCAACCAGGAATATTGAGGATCTACAGAACATTAAAACAGGTTCTCTCTCCCTTTCTTGTCTTTTGCCTTCAAGCAGTGGGCTGGCATCAGACCAAGAAAATCCTATTTCTTTTCCATTCAGGTAATCCCTTTGCTCTATCATATGGAGTATCACAAGACCTTTATGTTATGTAGAAGATATTATTCCACACCCAGCTGGGGTTATTTTTTTAAGATCCTCCGTCCAGGCATGAGTCAGACTAAGGATGAGTAACTCAGCCTTCTGGGCAAAAAATTACTCAAAACCCGAAAGAAGAAAGTACCACCACATCCTAAATAAATCTGGCAAAAATCAACTTTTAAAATCTTTTTTGGTTGAGGAGGGTAGTGGTGAAGAGAACAAAAGAATTTAAAAGTTTAAACTAGTTTTTCTTTGTTTAATTTGCCTTATGTATTATCTCGATATCATCCTCTCTTGTTCTTTCTCTCTTGCTCGCTCACTCTTGTTCTTCTTGCATCTAAAGTCTCTCTCTCTCTCATTTCCAATGTAAAACCATCCTGAAACACACACACACACACACACACACACGTACACACACACACACACACACACACACACACACACACACACACACACTTTCCTCATTCCCACATTCCCCTTCAGCTACCACTGTATTTCCATTTCCCTTTGCAGCAAAAGTTCTGAAAGAGTTGCTACTTACCCTGTCTTTTCTTCCCCATTCCCCATCTACTCTCTTGTCCACTGTGGTTTCACCCATCATTCCCCAAAACCTCCCTTGTCAAAGTCACCAATGATCTCCTTGAAGACAAATCCAAAGAACCCTTCTGTGTCTCAAGAGCTTTGGACACAGTTGGTCACTCTCTCCACTTATTCGTCCTGGGTGTCACCCTCACCTTGTTTTCTGCTCAGTTCACAGAACCTCCTTTCTGCTATCCTAGCTGCCTCCTCCTCTGATGGATCTTTCTTTCCTTTTCTTCCTTTCTTCCCCTTCCTTTCATTTGGGTCTTTCGTTCCTTCTTTTGTTCCTTTTTTCTTTCCTTCTTTCTTTAATATGTGTTCTAGATACTCATGGGAAGGACTACGGTGACAGTGGTGATGGCTGGAGTCATCTATTTATTCCCAGAATGAAGTTAGCTTTCTCTGGGCTCTTTGCTTCTCCATCTACACCCTCTTTGGAGGATTGCATTCATTCCCTGGCTTTAAAAACATATCTCTGTTAACGATTCCCAAATTCATAGGTCTGTTTTCAAAGCCTCGAGGTCATATGTACCATGCCCTCTTGTTAATTGTATTTCATAGCCATTTCAGAGATACCACAGACAAAAAAGACACTCTTGATCCTCTCCAACACCCATCTCCTAATCCCCCACCCCAACCAAACCTTTCCAACTCACTGGTCTCCACTTGAGTAAAGGGCACCAACAGAAACTTGGGACTCATTCTTGATCTTGTCCTTACCTCCCACATGCTCCACATACACACAAAGAGTAATTTCCATCCATCAGCACATCTTGAAAGCTCCTCTTCCAAACTACAGCCCTCATGACCACCACTCTTCACCTTCACTGTCACCAGCTTGTACCTGGCACCATCCCCTCTTACCTTGGCTCTGAACTATTAAAATAACTAGTCTCCCTGCTTCCACTCCTACTCTTTCTCTATCCAGTCTCCCGAAAGAGCCAGAAAGATCTTTTTTTTTTTTTTTTAAATGCAGGTCATGCCAACGTGTCATTTAAAGCCTTTGAATAACTTCCTGGTGTTCTTAGGAAGAAAAAAAAAAGCAAACTGTTACTATGGCTACATGGCCTATGTGATCTGGCCCCTGCCTGACCCTCCAGTGGTATCTCAAGCCACACTCTCTCCCCTCGCCATTACTCATTCACAGTGTCCTTCTAACAGTCTCCAGAAAGCACTCACCTCTTGCACCTCCATGCCTTCATATCTACTGCTGCCTGCAGTGCCCTGGCCCAGGCCTGAGTGCTCTTCCCTGGACCTTCCCATGGCTAGCGCCTTCTCTGCTGAAAGATCCTGGTTTAGGGGTCATCTTCTAAGAAAGGCTACCTAAATTAGGCCCACCCCCTACCATTCTTTATCACAGCACTCTTTTACTTTTGCAGCACTTTTTACTACACATATATGGTATTGTGATAGCCTGTAAGATGGCCCCCAGTGATTCTCACCTCCTGCTATTCACATCTCCTTCAGTTCCATCCCACCAGACAGCATGGTTGATCCAAAGTGATGATGTGTCACTTCTCTGAGACTAGGTTGTAAAAGACAGTGCAGCTTCCAACCTGTGCCTTCTTTCTCTCTGTTCTTGGATAGCTTGATCCAGAGGACAGCAGGTACCATGTGGTGAGCAATCCTATGGTGAGTCCCCTGTGCTAAAGTATAAAAACCTGCTGCCAATAGTCCATGAATGAGCTTGAGAGTTGATCACTGAGGCCAGTCAAGACTTGAGGTAACCAGAACCTGAACTGACACCTTGACCACAGTCTTCCTGAGAGACCCTGAGTCCGAATTGCCAGCTAAGCCCCTCCTGGATTCCTGACCCTCAGAAGTTTTCTTCCCCACTAAAAGGACTAACTCATTCATTGTATCATCAGTGCCTAGAATACAGTAGTCCCTCAGTAAATATTTGCAGAACAAATAGTCCATTACTACTTTTGCCATCAATAAAATATTAATTTATTGCTTGATAGTTTTAAAATATCTGCATGGTAAACTAGATATTCTTGCCATTTCTTAATAAAAAACTAAGACCTCAGGCCATTTGTTCACAGCTCCCTTCCCACTGTATTCGAGAGCCAGTGCTCCAACTCTGAGCTTCTGGCTTCAGCCCTGATATTCATTTTCCTAACACCTTGGCTTCTTACCAGTCACCCATACAGCATGAACTCTGTCATTCTGACGTTCATGCTTCCACAGAAAACATCCAGCATTTTGGTATCCTGCAGCAGGTGTTCCTGCCCATCTAACCTGTGGCGTGGTTCATCAGGCCCACTTGAACCAGTCATGAAGACTGTGAAGAAAAATGCCTCAATTAGGAACACAGAATTGTTCATTCCTCCCTGAAAGGGTAAGGGGAATATATTACATGGCTTTTCTCCCCCCTCCCAAAACCATAAACAGAAGCAAAAACATGCTTTAAGTCCCCAGGACTCAATTTTAAATATACTACCAAGTTTCAAACCCTCTGAGGACTTCTACAAGTGGATATTTTCTTCAATTCCTTGGTAAATATTATTTGAAATGTAGCAAGTTCTTGAGTATCTGGGGTGATTTGTTACTAAAGAGATTACTTGAGAGTCTTCCTCTCTCCTACTTAAGTAAGTCCCAGGTTGGGGTAGGAAAAGCATGGGCTTGGCTGAACCTAAAAGTGATGCAGAATGTGTTTCTTTGTGCCATTCATAAGCCAAATGCAATCTTATGTCAAGAGATGAAAAAGATCTCAAATACATGCATATATTAATTTGCCTTAAAAAGTAAGTTAAAAATTTTTGATACCACATTTTCCTGATAATTCCCATTATCATTTCTCACGTACCTATAAGAAAAATCTAGCCCTGAGATAGAATTATTTTGATCAAATTAGAATCTCAAATTTGCTTCAAGGGCATTCTTAATATATTGCCTCTGATTTATCATATGTAAAGTGGGGGTAATAATATCCCTACCTTGTAAGGTTTTATTGTGAGGATTAAATAAGTGGTTAGAAGAATACATGGCACACAGTACTTGCCATATAACTATCCACTATTAATATTCTAGTTGTCATTACTATTTGTTATAATAATAATTAATAATTATTACTAATGATTAATAATCATCCATGTATTGGCCTCCCTGTAACACTATATATATATATATATATATAGTGTATATAGTATATATATATGTGTATATATATGTGTGTATATATATATATGTGTATATATATATATAGTGTTATAGGGAGGCCAATACATGGATGATTATTAATCATTTATATATAATTATATATATGTATATATATACATATCTCTGAAAATTTTAACATTCGTTTCCTGCATGTGATATCTACTCAGGACACATAAACACATATACCCCCCTCCCAACTGTTTTATCCTTCAAGGCTATTTAAAATAAATCATTATCTTCAACCATTCCCATCTTAAACAAAAACATCATTGAAGAAGGATGTTGGAGAGAGTCCTGCGTACTATTCCAAGTTTTACACTGCCTTCCTATGTCATTTTGATCTTCCCCCAGGAAGCTTCATGAGCCCTGTCAGTGGAGGGAGAGTTGGATGGTGATTATAGGACTGAAGACATCTATCAGATGATTTAAGTCTTTGTTTGAGAGATGTTGGGCATCAGACTTAGTATCATTCTTATTCTGTGCCTTCAGGGTAAAAAGGGGTAGGGGAGATAAGCATTCTTTGGCCAGATGTCTCCAATCAGGATTAACTTTCCTGAGTCATTTCTAAGATAAAATCTAGATTACCTTATCTCACACACCTTGAGATAAGAGGGAATATTTATAGAACAATAGATATTTTGAAACTAGTTCCAAGACCTGTTCATTTACATGACAGATTCCTCACCAGCAGAATCTTTATCTCCATCATTTCCATTTAGGAAAGTAACACATTCGATTGTTCCAGAAAGATAGATAGATAGATAGACAGACAGATAGATAGAATCTCATTAAAGAAGCAGTAATGATCTGTAAGGAAGTAAATCAATTTTCAGCCATTTTATAGAAGTCAAATAATTTCCTTTGCCCAATGAAAGGAAAATTTCTGAGAAGTTTTGTATATACATTTGTTGACGTATGACATGATGTCTGTATACCTCCAATCAAAATGATTTCACGTAAAACCATAATTAAGACAATTAAAAAAGAGAAGCAAAGGGGCTGTTGGGTGGCTTGGTTGGTTAAGTGTCCAAATCTTGATTTTGGCTCAGGTCATGATCTCAGAATTTGTGAGATTGAGGCCCTTGTTGGACTCTGCACACAGTGCAGAGCCTGCTTGGGATTCTCTCTTCCTCTCTTTCTGCCCCTCCTCTGCTTGCACGCACACACATGCTCCCTCTTTCTCTCTCAAAATAAATAAATAAACTTTTAAAGAGAGAGAGGCTAAAAGCTCTTTTTAGTATCTTACCAGAACAGGATTTTACTCCAGAGCCTGCGTCTTTAAACTCTATGCTACACTGTATGCCACCTGGTAGACTCCAACTAGGACTTCTTTGCAAATGACAAAACCCTCCAGCTCTAGCTCCAGCCTCTTTCCTGAGCCCCAATATTCCTAACTGTCTACAAGGCATTTGTGCTTGAATAGCTGACAGAATACCTCAGGTTTAACAGATAACCAATCATTCTTGCCTCAAAGTCTCCATAACCCTTTGGATAGACCACCATTATGATCCTTATCATACCACAATTTAATGATCTACCAATGTTTCAGTCTCAGTTTCTAGAATGTGAATTCCCAGAATACAGAGACCTTTTGAAAAAATCTATATGTTCCTAGTTTTAGCACATGACAAGTATTTGATAAATGTGTATTGAACTGACTTAGTAACTACAGTTATGACTCAGGTTAATAAGAACATACACTAATAAGCAGACAAGAGTAGGGACAGCCTGGCTGACTGGGTGGGGGAAGGGAAGGGAAGGAGGAGAAGTGAGTACAAAAGGTCAGGGCACAAAGCAGTCATCATTACCGGTCTCTAAACTACCTTTACCACACACCTGATACTTGGAGTTGAAATCATATGAAGCTCTAAATTGTCATCACCGCCTTCGTCGCTTTTCTGTAAGTTCTCTTGGCAATGGATTTTGCCAGAGTATGGTAGAATTTCATGTTCAAAGATTCAGAGAAACCTGAAACTTCTTTCTTTTCAAATGGGTCAAATGTCAGGCAGTGAACAGAGAGTGGCTCAGATTAACAAAAACTGCACCAAAATATTTTGGCCCCTTAGAGTCTCACTCAAGCCAAAAATGTCCTAGCATGTTGAGGCAACCAAAGATGTCATCTCCCAAACCTGTAAAATTCGACTCTCCTGTGGTTCTGAGACATTTTTATAGAATTGTACAGGAGAAGAGTTTACCATGGTGGAAAAAGTCCTATTCTAAGATAATAGAATCTCCAATATTTGAAGGGCATATAGGTTCAGGAACACAGTGTTGTAAAAGTTGCTATAAATAGAATGACCATATAATTTATTTTCCAAATGAGACACTTTTGAAATGGGACACTATTAATAATTACACTGAGACAACAGCATGCCCTGGGAATGTCCCAGCATATTAGGACTTGAGTCTACCCAAGCTGTACAGAAAGGATCAAGGGACTTGGGAGTGTTCCTACAACTCTGTTCTCATGTAGTCCTGTGCTAATGAGTAACACAGAAAGTTCTAAGTTGGATCCTGCTGTCTCTGAGTTTGTGCTAAATACAGACATTTTAGATAATTTTCATACCTTATTTGATTACTTCATCCACCATCAGTTCGGAATATTTGGAGACAGAGGCATGATGGATTTTGACCAGTCTATATAAATCCTCTCTAGTTAACTATTCATTCAGTCTTTCAACAAACTTTGGTTGAGCACCAACTCCAATTTGGGAACTAATCGGAGGTCTGGGCAGGATGGCCACAAAAATGAATGACACACACCTCCTTCAACGTCTGTGTGCTAATAGGTGAGATACATGAAACAAAGTAATTACAGTGCAATATAGTCAAATGCCAAAAGCACCTATTTCCCAAGAGGGCATATATGACTCGTTAAAATTCTGGAGGCTGCTGCATCTCTCATTACGCTATGGTCTCTTGTTTTATGACGTGAAACCCAGGTAAATTGTCATTCTTCCTTGCCCCACTTTTCTTACTGAGGTCTATTTGTATCTTACTCACAACATGTACTTAACAATTTATAAAATCACATGTATTTAAATATCTTCCATAATTCAGGTTGTTAACTAAAAAAGAATTCTCCTCTTTTCCTCCCTTTCTTCTAGCTTTAAATTACATGGTTCTGCGATTCTCCTTTGCCTTTTATTCCACATGAGTAAAGGTTTGCTTTGCAGGAGTACTTATTAAGAAAGTATGGCCACATTGCAAAATACACCACACAGGTTTGAGTGGGAAGCCTGATGAATGAACAATCTGAAATACTCCTTAACTTCAGTACTGCTAAAGCACCTCAGCTTACAAGGCGACATTTTTATGAGCTTCTCTTTTTTTTTTTTTTTTTATTTTTTTTCAACATTTTTATTTATTTTTGGGACAGACAGAGACACAGCATGAACGGGGGAGGGGCAGAGAGAGAGGGAGACACAGAATCGGAAACAGGCTCCAGGCTCTGAGCCATCAGCCCAGAGCCCGACGCGGGGCTCGAACCCACGGACCGCGAGATCGTGACCTGGCTGAAGTCGGACGCTTAACCGACTGCGCCACCCAGGTGCCCCTGAGCTTCTCTTTTTAAGAATTTAGAATTCTATTCCATAGACCCGATCAATTCCCTTCTGAGACTTGCTACATGTGCTTCTATTTTCTCTAATGACTTTAGAAGTAATTAACACCTCAGGTTTTTGTATTTACCCAGTCATCTAAGGATTGCAAGACATGTACCTGGCTTCATTCCCTTTGAAATCAAGAAAGCTTTCTAAACGGGATGTTTATTTGAGAAAAGTGAACAGTGAAATTAATTCATGCATTCCTGTATCTGATGTATTACATTATTTCCCCCGTTTTACATTATGATAGAGTAAAATTTGGTCAGCGTCTGTGACACTGTCTGTGCAGCAACCCCCTATATGTTCTGCTGAGATCTAATGCCTTGCTCCCTCCTCCCAAAACTCTAGCCCCATGGCTACTCTGGGTGTCATATAGTTTTACCTGATCCTACTCTAACCATAATCAATGCCCAGAGTGGGCATCTACTCAAGCTAAGCCAATCATAGCACACTGCTAATTTACTCAAAATAGAATTTAAGGAAAAAATAACAATGAACAGGCAAAAACAATATTATTTTGGCTTATTTTTTTTTAATTTTTTTTTCAACGTTTATTTATTTTTGGGACAGAGAGAGACAGAGCATGAATGGGGGAGGGGCAGAGAGAGAGGGAGACACAGAATCAGAAACAGGGTCCAGGCTCTGAGCCATCAGCCCAGAGCCTGACGCGGGGCTGGAACTCACGGACCGCGAGATCGTGACCTGGCTGAAGTCGGACGCTTAACTGACTGCGCCACCCAGGTGCCCCTGGCTTATTTTAATAAAAGTAACACTCCACAAAGAAAATGGAAAAATCAAGAATAGTAAGTCTTTATCATATCAATGGCCATCCACTTAACAGCATAGCTTTGACACATAGAGAACAGAAACTATGGGAAATGCAAATTACAGTCCTGCAAGGAAATGCTAAAACTCTTGGCTCTGAAATCAATAAACTATCCAGAGGTTCTGAACAACAAACTATCATGCAGTTTCTAAGTGAAAACGGTGAAACTTTGCACACAACAAAGGAAGAAAATATATTTTTCAAATACTTGAAAAATACTTGATCTACTTGAAAAAAATTCATCATCAAGCCATAGGACTAAATCCCATTGAATGTTTTACATAAGAAAGCACACAGGGTGGGGCACCTGGGTGGCTCATTGGGTTAAGTGTCCAACTTCAGCTCAGGTCATGATCTCCCGGTCTGTGGGTTCTATCCCCCCATAGGGCTCTGTGCTGACAGCTGAGAGCCTGGAGCCTGCTTTGGATCCTGTGTCTCCCTCTCTGCCCCTCCCCCATTCACACTGTCTCTCTCTGTCTCTCAAAAAT
Source organism: Herpailurus yagouaroundi (assembly GCF_014898765.1). Lineage (NCBI taxonomy): Eukaryota > Metazoa > Chordata > Mammalia > Carnivora > Felidae > Herpailurus > Herpailurus yagouaroundi. Next base: position 8,211,117 of record NW_024412417.1, read on the forward strand.
GAATAAATGTTAAAAAAAAATGTAGAAAACACAAAGGGTGCTGGTTCTGAGCACAATAAAAATAAACATAACAAAAAGATAAATAAAATAATATCTATCCATGTAATTTGGAAATTTTAAAAGACTATTCTGGATAATTATTGATGAAAAAAGTGAATCAAACTGGAGACTACAGATTATGTAGAAATATATGACAAAGAGGACAAGTTATCAAAATCCTTGTGATGCAGCTCTGTTTTCTATACATTTAGAATACTCATTTAAAAAATAAGAAAGAGGAAAAAATAAAAATAAAAGCCAAAACATTCAACACTAGAGTATACACAAATTAAGCTGAAAGAAAAAATGTAACAAAGAGAAAGAAAATAAATAAATAAATAAATAAATAAATAAATAAATAAAGCCAAGGCTTCTAAAAGGTCAATGTAATAAACAAGCTTTTGTAGGCAAAGCATGGAAAAGATTCAAGCATCATTAGAAATAAAAAGATAGCAGTCTCCATAGAAGGACTCTAAACTTCATACTAGGTCCAGGTGATTTTAGACACAAATTTTACAAAACATCTAATGAAAAGACTATTTTATAAATGTTTATAGGGCATAGAAAAAAGGTAGAAAACTCCTCCCCAATTTATTTGATGAGACAAGTATAATCTTGATATAAAAACTGAATAATTATAAACTAAACAGAAAACTATCAATTATTCTCCCTTAAGGAAAAAAAAAGCAAAAACATAAATGAAACAATATCAACTCAAAATCAGCAAAATATGAAAAATATTCACCGAGACTAATGAGAGTTTAGTCCAGGATCACAATTATGGCTAAACATTCATTTAAATCTAAATTAATATTAACAGAATTAAGGAGAAAAATCCTGTATATGTTGAGCCGTTGGTAGGCACCAAGGACTCCTAGAGAATGGGGATGCAGTAATGTAATAAACAAAACAGAAGAAAGCCTTGTCCTCAAGGAGCTTACATTTTAGTGTGGTAAGATAGACAACAAACAAATAAATAGAATATAGATTATGTCAGATGGCAACAAGAACTATAGAGAAAAACGAAGCAGAGAAGTAGGATAGGGAGGAATAGGATGTTGTGAACATTTTAATGAGGTAGCCAAAGAAGGGTTTATTGAAAGGCTGATAGTAAGCAAAAGCCCAAAAAGGATGAGGGAGGCAGGGACAGTAAAAGTAAGAAACACAAGTCAGAGGTGAGGAGACAGGCTAACCATATAAGACCTTAGAGGATGCGGTATGGACTTGGGCTTTTGCTCTGAATGAGCTGGGAGATCTTACAAACTTGAAGAATTTTTCTGGATGTTTTGTTAAGACAAAGGCAAAATTAAGGATACCAGATAGGAAGCTAATGCAACAATCCAGGCAAGAGATGGTGATGGCTTAAATCAATGTGCAGATGCTAGAAGTGATGGAGGCACTGAAATGCTTCTGCGTATATTTTGAAGGTAGAGTCAGCAGGATTTTTAGATGGATTTGGGTGTAAGATTTCAGAGAAAGACTAGAGCCAAGGACAATACCCAAAGTTTTTAGCCAGAATTAGAAATTTTGAGATGCCATTTACTGAGATGGGGAAGACTGCAGGATGAGTGGGGAGATAAGCAATGAACACATCCAGTAATTAAACACTTAATTTCCAAAAGTAAAGAAAGTAATATTTCCAGTTGTTGTTACTTAACATTGTTCTCAATCTCCTAGCCAATGCAATAAGATAAATATATATAGAAACAAAGCATAACTTTTGGAAATTAAGAAATATCATTGGCATTATTTGAAGACAGTGTCACTGATTACTGAGAAAATCAAACATAATAAAGATAAAAACTAAGACAGTCCAGCAAAGTAGATAGATATGAGATTCATGTGCAAAAATCTATCTTTCTTATACTCCAAGATTTAATGTAAAAAATAGACTATTTTGCATTGGCAACAAAAGCTATAAAATAGCTAGGAATGATCTAACAAAAAATAAACATAGGAGTAGCATTATAGACTAAAAATAAAATAGCTAGATGAAAAGCTTAATATCATTCATATGTCAATAATTTTCCAAATAGATCTATAAATTCATTGAAATCCACAACAAAATTCAAAAGGACTATTTCATAGAAATTGGCAAGCCAATTCTAAACTTCACCTGGAAAAGAAAATATGCAAGAGGTGCCAATAAATTTTGAAAAAGAAAAAAAAAATGACAAAGGAACTGCCTTACCAGCTAGATAAAGAGTACTTTAAAACATGATATATTGGCTCAAGGATGGACAAATGGATAAATAAAATAAATCAGAGTCCAGAAATATATCTATATCTGAATGAGAATTTGACATCAATTCCCATGGATTGATTGATTTGAAATAAGAATGATTCAATAAATAGTGTTAGAATAATTAGACATTCATATAGGAAAAACTCTCTACCCCACAGTGCACATAAAAACAAATTTCAGGTAAAGGGATCTCTGCGTTGTTCAATATGTAGCCTCTACCCATATGGGAGTATTTACATTTAAATTTTCATTAATTGAAATTAAATAAAATTTAAACTTCAGTTTTTCACTTCCCATAGCCACATCTTAAGTGTTCAGTAGGCACATGTTCCCAGTACCATCATACTGGATGGGCAAATACACAGCATTTCTATCACTGAAGAGAGTTTTTGGGCACTGAAATATTTTAAACACTGCCTTATATAATTGTTAGAGAAAATATAGAAAAATACCTTATAATCTTGGGGAGCAGACTTTTCTAAAGTACAGACCCTCACAGTCATAGGAAGGAAGACTGTCAGTTTGACTACTCAAAAATAAAAACTTATGTTTCCAGAAAGATACTATGAAGTTAAAAGACAAATGACAGATCAAATGAAAATACTTGCAACATGTGTAATAGAAAGGAATGAACTGCTAAAAAAAAAAAAAAGTGAGAAAAAGACCAACAATCCAATAGAGACATAGGTAAAGAATATGAATAGGCAATGTACAGAAAAAAAAGACTACAAGATAAAAAGATGTTCCACAGCTTTACTAGGTAAAAGAAAAATACAAATAAAACACCAACGAAATGGCCAAGTTTGTTCATCACACAAGACACTCTGAGAGTATCTACAGGAAATTAAAGTATCTGAGAAATTATGTGGAACATAAAAAATCTTTCCATTTATTGCATTCAGTGTGTCCCAAATTGATTAATCAGATTCTCCCTGACCCCAGCTACATCAGCTGTAGTGTAAACAGGATGGCCAAGCAGAGGTCCATAGTAGTTCTATTTTAATGAAATAGCATTCTCCCTATGTAAATGATAGTACCAATGTGTTTGTAAATGATTGAGGCTCTTAAGTAGGTTAAATAAAATACTTTCTCTAAAATTCTTACTGTAGTTTGTTACTTAATAAACCTTTTTCTTCACAGATAATGCAGAGATGATTTTTAACTCTTCACTAAATTATTACAAGTTTTGAGTGTGATTTAAATTAAAGGTTATTACAATAAAAAAGAAAAATCAAAAGCATTGGTTACCTTCCTTTGTCCAGTCTCAAATGTGGAGGAGGCCCTTACTCACCACCTACCAGGAAGACATTTGAAAATCTTCATGGGCAGGGTAGGTTGGAGGAGGCACAGAGGGCTTATAATGTGAGAGAGCCTCAATGAAATTGTATTTATCTCTTTAGGAACATGCCTCCCCCTCTAGCTGGGATTCACTGGTTAAGAGGACCTACTTTCAGTCAAAACAGTTTTTTATCTTCTGTTTTCTACTAAATTTTATCTTCCATGTTGTACTAATTTACCCAGAAGTCTTCCATCAGCTTATTTGTTCAGCCTGGTATACACATACAGCATTCCGATGTTTTAAAGTTGAAATTTGTCTGTCATTCACATATCTACTCCAAAATAGTAAAAAGCAGTGTTCTCTGAAATTCAGCCTATCTGCAAAAAAAAAAAAAAAATGGTTTTACAAAACTTTATTTTGATGTATTAAAAACTATGTTCTTTAGTTTCTAGAACAATTTACAAAATCTCCATTCAAACATTCTCCAAACATCATCTTCATAAAGAAATTTGAAAAGTGGATATTTTAAACTCCATCTGCCTTTCATCAGGATTAAGGCTTAAAATGTTTTAATTTTAATTATAAAATTTGTTAATGATTCATGCCTTCAGTGGAATAGAAACATACTCTTTATTTGTAGATTGCTTCACAGAAGTACTAAAGGAACATTCTGTTACGTTAACACTGCAATCATTAATATTTGTTAGGTACAACTGGATATATTTATGAATGAGAAATGCAACATGGCTATTCTTAATCCATCCCCCGTCCTACACCAATCTTTTTAAAAATGATTATCTCATGTGCTGGAGATCACTGAACTGTATACTTTAAAATGGTGAATTTTATGGTATGTGAATTGCATTTCAATTTTTAAAAAATGATTACTTCATTATCAGTCAGATCTTTTAAAATTAGCTTAAGATGCTAGGACAAATCACCCCTCCCTAATAACTGGGTTTTGAAAAACAGGCGATCCCTTTGAAGTATGAAAGCTCCACCTCATAAGCCTATATATGTAGGCTTCACGTAGCTCTGTAAATTACAGGTTTATTTATTTTTGCATTGTACTCTTCCTCCAAACTCCCTATTTTGGATATGTGGTACTGGAAAACAAGCATTCTTCACTGCTGATGGTAAAGCCACTGTCCTAATCTGCCCGTTGAGTTTAAAATCTGATAATAATGGTTACTTTACCTCAAGAGAAATCCTACAGGCAAACATGTCAGAGTGGCCCAGTTTGACTGAGAACAGATCCAAGCCACTGGTCATAAAGGGTAAACACTTAAGACATTTAACCCAGTCCAACAGTACTAAATGGAAGGGGATGGTCATCTGGATTATGAATCACCTAATTGACATGTCAGAAAATAAGCATTTTATTGACAGAAGGTGATTGTAGGGGAGAGTCATTTTTCACGTAAATAGCCAGATACCTTCTCTCCCTCTCTTTGTATTCATACTTCTGGGGGGTTGGGGGAGAGTGAAGGGGTGCGGTGAGAAAACAAGTAATCCTCTGCTACATTTTACTATTGCTCGATACATAATAGTGTATGTATTTCTTGCTTTGACTTTTGTTTCAACAGCTCTTCAGATATCTGTAATTGTTTATGGTTTCTAAGCAAATTTCAATTTTTTATGAGAGATCTTTAATTTTCTCTCTCTCCTATTAGTAGTTCAGAGGAGGAATTTACAAGGAAAGGTTGGTATTACCCCCTTGTCCACCTCTTTCTCAATTGGACCCGTTTCACTGGTTAGTAACACAATGGCATTGTAAAAACACACACCCTACGTGCGCGTGCGCACACACACACACACACACACGCACACGCGCGCGCACACACGCACACACACCCTAGTTTACAATAATGGGAATGAATTAACTTCAAAATGTCCTGATCTGTAGGATACTTAAGTCTAGGAGCCTCTTGCTCGCCATCTGTACATCTCCTCCTAACCCCAGTCTGCCCCAATTGTGTTTACAACAGTTGCTCATGCATAGTAGCTACTCAAATATCTGTTGATTTTAGTTTGTTAATTAAACATTTGTTAATTTATTGATGTATTGATCCAAGAAAATGTTATCAGGCACCCTCATGACAGGGTTATTAAATTTTAACTGAATTTTTAAATAGAGCCAAATCACTGCACTGATTTTTTGTTAAAATCATATTTTAATTCTAGTATATGTTATAGGCACTTAATAAATATTTGAGGAGTTCAGCTTAACTGAATTATCTTACATGATCAGGTTTTCAAACTAACTCCCTGATCTCCAAAATGTCTCATTCCTTACTTCATATCAATATATTTTCCACCTTTAAAACCCTTTTCTGGGAGAAGAATGGCTTTAGCCTAACTTACTGCTTTATTCATGAGCTCTTGGCTGAATAAGGCCTTCAATATACTACAATTTACCTTGTAGAAATAATAGCTGTCATCATTCTTATGAGTAAATTAGTCAGAATCAAAGGTTAAACTTCAGACTTCTCACATGGCTGATAATACAAAGGGGAGAAGTTCACTGCATAAACTTAAATAAATAGTAAACAAAATAACACATATATAGAAATCAGAGAGAGGTATTATATTTGTAGGAAAAACGACATACAGTTCTGAAATACTAAGATGTCACTTAGTATTATATTAATTTTGAAACTAAATTATATTTTTCTTATTTCTTTTACAATTTATAAAAATTGTCAGGTTATGAATTTATCTTTCATCTCCCACCTCACTCCCCAGGTGAGGGTGCCTAACAGTTTCTGCTATTGTGTGTGCATATGGAGTTGAAGAGTAATATAAATACATAGTGAAAAATCTAGGTCTGTTCATAATTGGCAAATAATGGTCCCCAGGAATGTTTGACCTCCTCCAACCCTGCCTTTCTCCTTTAAAGAAAACAAGATTCAGAAATAACACTCTTAAAGCAGGTCTTCCGTAAGAAAGAAGTCAATCATTAGCCTCTCAAGGGAGAAAACAATGAACAAAATGTAGTTGAGAGATGAAAATGATCCCACTAAGAAATCAAAGAAGAATGCAATCTGAGAATCATGCACAATTAATACCAAGCTGTTTTTAGGTCCCATGATGTGTTAGGTTAAGAGGGTTATAAATGTCTTGATGTCCCAAATATTTGTCACAAACCTGGAGAATGACTTTCTAAGTCTGGGAATAATCCAGGAGGAGATTGAAGTCTGCCTGATCATGGTGGGAAGCCAATGCCCATTGTCCCAAATCCTCAAGTTCCTTTCTGAAAGGACTTTGTAAAGACAATGACAGCTCAGAATTCCCAACTGAGGCTTTAATCATTTCTGGGAAGGGACATCTCAAATTTCTTTGTCTCCCCAGTGCATAGTTCCATTCATAGGACTAGTTTAAGCTCAATAAATATTTGGTATTAATGACTTGGAGAATGGAGGGAGCCAGGGAGATTTCTCTGATTTAGGAATAGGAGAAGCACATTACCTAATACTGGAGCAAGGAAATGTTACTGGAGCAAGGAAACCCAGAACATCCAAAGGTAGCACTGGAAGGAAAACCTCCTAGAAGTTGGGAGTAGCCGGGCCACATGCCACCAACTCTGTTCCCCTGAGATTCGCCTTTATTTGGGGGCAGGGTTGATTAGTCTTGGCACTGTGGACCTTTTAAGCTGTATAATTCTTTGCAGTAGAGATTGTTCCGTGCATTGCAGGATATTCAGCAGATCTAATAGTCACTAGATGCCTGTAGCACCCACCACCAGCACCAACTGTGATCATCAAAAAACAAAAAACAAGAGCACACTGTACACACTATATGTTAGCCAACTTGACAATAACTTATATTTTAAAAAAAGAAAAGAAAAAAATGTGTGAATAAATGGAAAAAATACAAAAAACAAACAAAAAAAATGTCTGCAGCCATTGTGAAATGTCACGAGGGAAGCAAAATTTTCCCTAGATGGAACCACTACTTCATGATCTCTCCTTGATTATCTCTGGACTCAGAAGAAAACTGTTCACTCATTTAAAACTGGCCAAGTGTGCCCAATATACCTTGCTTCTGGAGTATAACAAAGACAAAACAAATTCAGAGAGCAACAAGCATCATATAATCTGATTTTCAAGCTGCTGCTGACCAAAGCACAGGAAGACACAGTATTTGAGATCTCTTTGAACCTTGTGATTGCTTTCTGATGATGGATGCTACCTTTAACCTATGACAAAGGAAAATCTTCCCAGACACATGGAATCCTTACAGACTACACCAAGAGTTCTTTCTCCAGCTTACATTCCCAGAGTCTTCCTTCTCAGTTCCTGTTACTTGTCTAAGGATATTCCTCTTTCTAGGTAACTGAAACAGGAATGATTTCATCAGGATAACCATATCTGATTAGAATAAAATAACCGTAGCGTTCACTCAATAAGAGGAACATGCTATAGTTTCAAGGGAGTTGTTTCCTATTGCAGGGTCATACGCTACATCCTATTCTAATTATCTTAAAAGTCAAACAGGCACTCACATTATTTTTCTGAGCACATCCACTGTTTCCTTATGATCTCTGGGAATCACCGTGGAGGACATAGTGAAGAAGGGAATGGGGAGAATTAGTTGTTTGCATGCTTAATTGCCTGTGGCCTGTACGACACATCGGCACTGGCATGCAGTGATGGACGTGGTAGATGACTACAGACTGACATTTCTGCTGTGAAGGCTTTCATTTGCTTTTCATCACAGTGACGCACAATTTCCTGCGTTCTCTGCCCCTGGGGTGTTTCCTGCAAAGAGAAAACATTACTTTCAACTTTAGCCTATCTGCCCTAAATTAGCTTCATAAGTTCTCTGTGTTCTCCAAGACCAAGGAATAAAGAGTAGCAGAACAAAACCTAAAATTAGTAGTAGAACCAACAAGTGCTGTGTTTCCTGGAGAAAGTTTTGCAGGACAGGGTGCAATCCTTGAAGCAGAAAGCAGTAAGCCCAATTCTCAAACAGGTGTTTGAGAATAAATTTGTGGGGAGTTTAAGAACCATGCTTAAGTCTCCAGTAAAATTTGGAAATACACTGAGGCTCAAAGAGGTACATATTCAAGTGATCAAAACAAACGAACAAAAAGCCAAGCTAAAACAAAAAGTGTATTTGTTCTTAAAGCACTCGAAACGGCTTTGGCTTGAATGTCCGTGATATTGGGTCCTCACACAGCCTCTCCTTTGCTTTTGGGTGCTTGAATGAGTCACTGAATCTTTTCAGGTCTCAGTTCCCTCATCTGTCAAATGAGATCTAGATCAAAAAACTTTTTTTAATTCCAAGATCTTATGTGCACATTTCAGGTTGGAGGTTCTCCTAAGTGTTTTTCAATAGGAATGTATAGGGTGAGGATTTTGTCATGCAAACTCCTTCCCAAAACGTTCCCTGATTTTAATTCTGTTACATTCTGTTAGATATGATGTCCATCAATTTGACACAATCTAATAAATAAATAATTAAATAATGAATAGTATGTAAATAAATAGCCAGACAAAAGTCAATACACATGGACTTGCCCAAATTATCTAGATACTTCCTAGTGGTTTATATATCTGGCCAAAACCTGAACTCAGGCCTGAGTATCCAACTGCCTACCTGACATCTCCACCTGGATGGCAACTAGGCATCTCAAACTTATTAGGTCTAAAGACCTTTTCCCACAAACTTGTTCCTCCCGTGGTCTTCCCCATCTCAGTATGCAGATAGTGTCAGCACCATCCAGCCAGTTGCTCAAGCCAAAACCAGGCAGTCACTTGGAGCAGAGATAATGCCACAAACCTCTTCCATTTTCTTCCTGAACGGGCAACCAGGTTATATACCCTAGCACCCCCGAACCCCTGCAGTTAAGACTGATTCTGTTACTGGGGTGCCTGGGTGGCTCAGTCGGTTAAGCATCCAACTTCTGCTCAGGTCATGATCTCACAGTTTGAGGGTTTCAGCCCTGTGTCTGGCTCTTGGCCGACAGCTGGGAGCCTGGAACCTGCTTCAGATTCTGTGTCTCCCTCTCTCTCTCTCTCTCTGCCCCTCCCCAATTCATGCACACGCTCTCTCTCTCTCTCTCTCTCTCTCTCTCTCACTCGCTCTCTCTCAAGTAAATAAACATTTAAATTTTTTTTTAAATAATGATTCTGTTACTGAGCTCTGGCCAATAGAATGTGGGTAGAAGTGGGGCACTCCACATCTGGACTGGCCCCTGAAATGTTCCACATGGTTTCTGTGCTCTCTCTGTTCCTGGTGATTTGGGAGGCCACCTGTTGACAGTGGAAGCTCCACAAGATGTAAGAACCTAAATGCAGGAGGCAGACTTCCCTCACTCTCCTGCTGACACAAACTGGACTGTGATGTGACCAAGAAAGTAGCTTTTACTGTTTAAGTCACTGAGACTTGGAAGGGGCTGTCTGTCATAGCAGTTACCACCCTGACAAATAGATAATTCTGTTACCTCCTTTTCCATGCCATATCCAGTCCCTTATCCAAATTCCAAGAATTCTTTTATCACAATACGTCTTCAGTTCTTTCTCTCTTTCCCATCTTCGTTACCAACACCTTAGCCCAAAGGTTTACCATTTCTTGTCAGACATCTGCAGTAGCCCATCCATTTTCATTCTTGTTGCTCTCAGGTTTATTCTCCAAACAGTTATCTTCACTAGTTTCCCACTGCGCTTGTAATTAAATCCCCTACGCTCTCATGACCTGTACCTCCGCCTCACCTGCCTCATTCTCCTTTTCAATAGCTACACTCCAGCCTCTTTGGACTTTTCTCTATCACCTCAGGGTCCTTACAGGTTCTGCCCTTCCACTACCTGAAATGTGCTCACAGTAACTTCTAGTATGGCTTGTCCCTTCTCATCCTTCAAGTCGTATCTTAAGCCTTATCTTGTCAGGGAGTCTAAAGTAGATCCCCAGATTATTGTCACAACACACTGCTTTTTCCTTCATAGCACTCAACAATTAGTAATTATATGCTTAATTTACTTGTTGAAATCTGTTTCCACTACTAATTATATGGTAAAACTACTTGTATTGGGACTTTGTCCATGGTGATCACCCCCAAATACCCAGAACCTAGCACAGTGCCTGGAAAATGGTATATACTTGATAAATATTTGTTGAATAGATGAATGGATTGATATGGATTGATCACTGACTCTGTCTGGAATCCCTGGAATCCATCATTTCCTTTTTCTCCTAATACAACTTGTTCCTCCAAATATCACCTCATTCATAACTGTGAAAGGTTTTTGTTTTTTACTTGTAGGTTCCCACCCAGTTTTACCTTATTTGCAACAGGTATTAATAAAACAGATCAAAGTAGATTTTTTATTATTTTATTTTAATTTTTGTCTCCTCATTTTTTTATTCTAAAAGTATATTGACAATGTTGTATTAGTTTCAGATATATATAACATATTGATTTGACAATTCTATGCATTAGTCAATGCTTACCATCAAGGTAGGTTTTTTAAAGAAATAAATTTCTATATCCCAATCATTCTTACAGCTAGGTTCAAAGAATTTTATTCTTATTTCTAATAAGGGAAAATGATCAACATAATCTCATTAGCAAACCACAAAAACTATTCTCATTATTGTTGGTCGTGGTATGGGAGGGCTATGCAAGGGCAGAGACTGGGGAATATGTGATGAGTATCAGCCATGCTAAAGTGAATTAGTGTGTGATCCAAGCAGCCAAAGAGAGTTGGACCCCAGACACCAGCAAGAGATTTCCCTAAGAATCCTCCCAGACTCTGCAAAAAGTCAGGGACATATCTGAGTTTGGGAAACAGATTTGGATTAAGAACAGGGTTCTCAGCAGCAGTGCACCAATTCTACTACAATTTGTGCTACAATTTGTGCTACAAATTCCACTACACACAAAGTACAAATTCTACTACACACACACTGCAAATTCTACTGTATACACACTACGAATTCTTTCATGGCTTTTCTTGCCATATTTTGTTTTTGTGATTTTTAAAAAAAAATTTTTAATGTTCACTTATTTTTGAGAGACAGAAACAGAGACAGAATGTGGGTGGGGGAGGGGCAGAAAGAGAGGGAGACACAGAAGCCAAAGCAAGCTCTAGGCTCCAAGTTGTCACCACCGAGCCTGACGCCGGGCTCTAACTCACAAACCATAAGATCATGACCTGAGCTGAAGTCAGACACTTAACAGACTAAGCCACTAAGGCGCCCCTTGTGATTTTTAAAAAAATTTTGGCCATCTGGTGTCCTTGGCCTCTGACAGTCTTTACCTACACTGCACATATCCACAGGGTCATGAAATTTATATTTCATCTTTATGTTGCTCTGCAGACTTTATACCATTTTAAAGGCTAAATAATAATTCACCAAATGATTATACTATTCTTTTATTTTTTTTATGTTTATTTATTTTTGAGAGAGAGAGTGAGCAGGGGAGGGTCAGAGAGAGAGGGAGACAGGATCTGAAGTAGGCTGTATGCTGACAGCAGCAAGCCCGACATGGGGCTCAAACTCACGAACGGTGAAATCATGACCTGAGCCAAAGTCAAACGCTTAACCACTGCATGCCACTGAGGTGCCCCTATACTATTCTTTTATATGTCAGACAGCATAGCATAGAGGTTCAAGGCCTGTACTTTGTAGCCACACTGTCTCGGTTCAAATACCAGTTCTGCAACTTACTAGAGCCTTGAAAAATTATTCATCTATCAAATGGACTAATAATAATAATACCTATTTCATAGGGTCACAATGAAGATTAAGTGAAGTATCTGAAACAACATGTCTAGATCAATACTATACCAATGTGTCTACCTTTACTGTTGGATATTTATGTTTCTGGTATCGGTTTAGACTTATACGTGAAAGCTATAATAAATATCTTAATGCATAAGGCTCTCTTCTTCATTGTTAACTACTCCCCAAGAAAGGTCCTTCCCATGTTTTAGCTGAAAGCTAAATGGTGTCCCTTAGTAAGTATCCCTTAGTAACCGCATTTCCTCCAAACAGCTGATAATTGCAAAGCAGGCTGTGAACAAGCTTCCGCTGGGCCAGCGTGAAGTAGCAAAAAAGCACCCATTTCTGCTGGGCCTTGAATTCTGTGGTTGGACTCAAAGTAAACAGGCAGGTGAAGAGGTTGGGATGATGAAAGACAATAGACCAGTACCCAAGACTAATGGCGTTGTAAAGGAGATAAATGTCTTTGAAGTAGCACCCTTAAAACCTGTGACCTTTAGGTTGACCTTCCCTTTCAGATAATGGTATGCAGATTTTTTGGAGTCTGTGCAAAGTCAGCAATTAAAAAGACGGACCTTGAGAGAAACAGGTCTTTGAGGAAGGTGCCTACCCAGAAGTATGACTCCATGTCTTCTACCAACTACCCACTGGCTTCCAAGTTCCCGATCACTTTCAATACCTTGGAACCCTGTAGCTCCTGCCCTCACAGGTGCACGGTCTCCTAGACAGAAAATGTGTTTAGTCCCATCCCCACTGTTGCAGTTCAAGCTGTGAACACAGGAAAAAAACAACAGTGGAATTTGGACAAATTGCCCCTCTCTTGTGAAGAGTAAGGTAAATTGAAAAGATGGAAACACTAGTCCATAAGAATTACTCATTTTGCTAAGAACATTGAAGAAAACAAAGGATGGATGACTTTTTAGGAGTCAATATACCTTTGATCAGAATTAACGATTTAACAGGTAATAAAGTACTATGGAGATTATTTGAAGCAACTTACATTTATACAGTATGTTTTCAAAAAGCTTTCCCTTGTGACAATAGTTCATCTGCATGCGGTATTTTAAGATAAGAAAGCAGACATGATTGTTGTTCTTCCCATACCTGGAACACTTATTATCTGTTAAACAGTCCCATGCCGAGCCATATTGGAGCCTAGCACAAAGAAAAAATATGTAATAACAGACTTGCCTTTTTAAGAAAATTGTTATTTTTTGGGAATGCAAGCTGGTGCAGCCACTCTGGAAAACAGTATGGAGGTTCCTTAAAAAACTAAAAATAGAATTACCCTATGACCCAGCAATTGCACTACTAGGCATTTATCCAAGGGATACAGGTGTGCTGTTTCAAAGGGACACATGCACCCCCATGTTTATAGCAGCACTATTAACAATAGCCAAAGTATGGAAAGAACCCAAATGTCCATCAATGGATGAATGGATAAAGAAGATGCGGTACATATATGCAATGGAGTATTACTCAGCAATCAAAAAGAATGAAATCTTGACATTTGCAACTATGTGGATAGAAGTGGAGAGTACTATGCTAAATGAGATTAGTCAGAGAAAGACAAAAATCATATTACTTCACTCATATGAGGACTTTAAGAGACAAAACAAATGAACATAAGAGAAGGGAAACAAAAATAATATAAAAACAGGGAGGGGGACAAAACAGAAGAGACTCGTAAATATGGAGAACAAACTGAGGGTTACTGGAGGGGTTGGGGAGGGGGGATGGGCTAAATGGGTAAGGGGCACTAAGGAATCTACTCCTGAAATCATTGTTGCACTGTATGCTAACTAATTTGGATGTAAATTTAAAAAAATAAAAAATAAAACAAGTTAATAAAAAAAAGAAAGAAAATTGTTATTTTGCTCATCATAGCTTTTCACATTAATCTTGATTTTTTAAATATTACGTTAAACTGTTATTTTGATTACTGAGGTTTTTTGGAGCACCCCCCCATAATTCATTAATTTTTCGTTGCAATGTCATTACCTTTTAAATGTCATTACCCTTACAACTTAATGTTACTAGCTAGTATACTTGGTTAAACACTATAAAAGTATGTCTAAATTTTACACCTTGGGCAGATTTATCTTCTATAGCTCAGATGCCAGTGAGCAACTCTAAGAAATTTTCCTTATTCTTCCCTCCAAGTAGAGAGCAATCAGAGAGATGGCTATTTCCTGCTTAATTGCTTTAATTTCTTGGTTTAAATATTTTACCAAAAAATACCTCTATAGAATTTTGTTTTAGCCAAAGAATGAGGAGAGCATCTAGTGGAGAATATCAATCCCCTGAGCCATTCTTTCCTGTTCTACTTTCCCAGGATAACACCCAGAAGCAAGTTTTAGCTTTTGAAAACTGTTTATTCTGATATGAACCTCCATTATTTTAAATATGATACTGTGCTCCTACCTCTTGATTTAGCAAAAAATGCATTATTTACTGATGTTATGATAGATATTAAATTCTCCTACACTAACATACCTTTAGCCTCCCAATACAGCTATCACATTTTTTTTTGTTTTGTTTTTTAATTTATTTATTTTTTAATTTACATCCAAGTTAGTTAGCATATAGTACTATAATGGTTTCAGGAGTAGATTCCAGTGATTCATTCCCCATGTATAACACCCAGTGCTCATCCCAACAAGTGTCGTCCCTAATGCCCCTTACCCATTTAGCCCATCCCCCCCATCCACAGCCCCTCCATCAACCCTCAGTTTATTCTATTTAAGAGATTCTTATGTTCTGTCCCCCTCCTTGTTTTTATATTATTTTTGCTTCCCTTCCTTTATGTTCATCTGTTTTGTATCTTAAATTCCTCATATGAGTGAAGTCATATGATATTTGTCTTACTCTGACTGGCTAATTTCACTTAGCATAAAACCCTCTAGTTCCATCCACGTAGCTACAAATGGCAAGATTTCATTATTTTTGATTGCCGGGTAATACTCCATTATGTATATATACCACATCTTTTTTATCTGTTCATCTGTCGATGGACATTTGGGCTCTTTCTATACCTTGGCTATTGTCGAGCTATCACATATTTTTTAATAAAACCAATAACCATCATTGCCATT
Organism: Herpailurus yagouaroundi; assembly: GCF_014898765.1. Classification (NCBI taxonomy): domain Eukaryota; kingdom Metazoa; phylum Chordata; class Mammalia; order Carnivora; family Felidae; genus Herpailurus; species Herpailurus yagouaroundi. Next base: position 8,226,502 of record NW_024412417.1, read on the forward strand.
ATTATAACAACATAAAATATTGTTCTCTGCACAGCCAAATAGTATAATTATTCTTCTTACATAACTTTTTATTTTTGCTGGTGCTACCTTATTACCTCCCTTTCAGCTCATATCCTTATATCATTATATCCTTATATCCTAAGGATATAAACATATCCTTAGATATTTCAAACCTCTCCATCTATTATGTGCCTATGTTTAAACATACCAGATGATTTTACTTTTTTCCTCAGGAAATTAATTCTCCCTCATCTTTCCTAATTTCACTCTGGATAGCTGTTGTTCTGAATTTCCTTTTGACAAGACTTTGTGTAGGATTTCCTGTATCCTGAAGCAGTTTTTTCCCTTCCTTGTTTTATTCTCAAGTTTCTCTGGAGTGTATCCTTTTAGCCTCCTCCAAAAAGGTAAATGAAAAGTAAACATTTTAGTGCATTGTGTGACTCCCATTCGTTTGTGAACTTCTCAGATGTCCTTGTGTTGTTGATACCTAATTTAGTTCCATTATGGTCCAAAAACATACTTTGTATGACTTGAATTCTTTCAAATTTATAGAAGCCTATTTTATGGTCTATCTAGGGAGACTGTGTGTTGACTTGTTCCATACAAACTTGACACTTGACAGATTTGTTCTCTGTGTACCTGAAGAGAGTATGTATTCTGCTGTTGTTGAGTGGATGTTCTATAAATGACAACTGGGTCAAGTTGGTTGACTATATTGTTCAAGTTGTCTTTACCTATTCTGATTTTCTGTCTCCTTGTTCCAGAAATTGAAAGAGGGATATTGAAACCTCTGACCAAAATCATGAATTTGTCTGTTTCTCATTGTAGTTATATCAGTTTTGCCTCATGTATTTTGAAGCTGTGTTATTAAGCACAGAAACACAGGATTGTTATGACTTCTTGACTTACTCCTTTATCATTAAGAAACGTCCTTCTTTATTTCTGATCATGCTTTTTTCTCTGAAGTTTACTTTTTCTGATACTAATATAGCCTGTGCAAATTTCCTTTGATTTATAGTACTACAATAGTAGATCTTCTCCCATCCTTTGACTTTTAATCAATTATGTCTTTATATTTACACAGGGTTTCTAATGGGCAGCATATTAATTGGGTTCTTGCTTTCATCCAACCTGATTACATCTGCTTTTTAATTAAGATGTTTACACCATTTACATTTACATAATTATTGATATGGCTGCGTTTAAATTTACTATCTTGCTATTGTTTTGTTTATCCTAGCAAACAAATAAATTATTTTCTATTCTGTTCACTTTTTCCTCTTTTTTCTACCTTTTTGTGGGGGGTGGAGGGGAGCTGAATATTTTTTATGATTCCATTTCATCTTTTTTGTTCACTGATTAGCTACAAATTTTGGTTTTGTTATCTCAGTGGCTACTTTTGGTTTACAGTATACATCTTAAAGTTATAACAGTCTATCTTCTAGTAATATTATAGCACTTTACATATGGTATAAGAACCTCACAAGAATATGCTTCTGTTTCTCTCTTCCCTGCCTTTATTCTGTTGTTGTCATACTTTTCACTTTCTACATGCATTATAGATCCTACACTACACTACATAGTTATCATTTTGTTTAAGTAGTAAATTATCTTTTAAAGAGATGTAAATAATTCTTAAGTCATATATTTACCCATGTAGTTGCCATTTCTGGTACTCATCATTCCTGTATTTAGATTCATATTTCCATCTGGTATAATTTTCCTTCTGCCTAAAGGGCTTCCTTTAACATGTCTTATAATGTGGGTCTGTGACTGATAGATTCTTTCAGCTTTTATATGTCTAAAAAGTTCTGTAATTCAACTTCAGTTGCCATTTACATATTTTTGTGTCTTATTCTGCTCAGGTTGTTGTATAACAGAATATAATAAAGTGGGTGGCTTATAAACAACAGAAACTATAGTTCTCACAGTTCTGGAGGCTGGAAAGTCCGAGATCAAGGCACCTGCAGATTCAGTGTCTGGTGAGGACTTATATACTAGTTCATAGCTGGCTGTCTTCTTACTGTGTCCTCACATGGAACAAGGACAAGGAGGCTCTCTGGGGTCTCTTTCTACAAACGCATTAATCTCATCATGAAGGCCCTGCCTTCATGACCAAATTACCTCCCAAAGGCCCCACATTCTAATATTGTCACATTGGGGTGAGGATTTCAACATACAAATTTGGAGGGGACACGTTCAGTTTGTAGCACTTTTGGGTATTAAAGTCTGGGTTGAAACTTTTTCTTTCAGTACTCTTTTTGTTGGATACGAGATACTTTTACATCCTTATAAATATTCTTGAACTTCATTCTAGAAGTGACTTAGAAATAGCTTGATCCTTGGAGCACCTGAGTGGCTCAGTCAGTTAAGCATCTGACTCTTGATTTCAGCTCAGGTAATGATTTCATAGTTTGTGAGACTGAGCCCTGCGTTGGACTCTGTACTGACAGCATGGAGCCTGCTTGGGATTCTCTCTCTCCCTCTCTCACTGCCCTCCCCTGCTCCTGCTCGCTCTCTCTCTCTCTCTCTCTCTCTCAAAATAAATGAATAAACATTTTTAAAAAGAGAAATAGTTTGATCCTTTTGGATGTTGCTTAAAAAAAAATTTTTTTACATGTATTTATTTTTGAGAGACAGAGAGGGACAGAGCACAGATGGGGGAAGGGCAGAGAGAAAAGGAGACACAGAATCAGAAGCAGGCTCCAGGCTCTGAGCTGTCAGCACAGAGGCTGCTGTGGGGCTCGAACTAATGGACCATGAGATCATGACCTGAGCGAAGTCAGTTGCTCAACTGACTGAGCCACCCAGGCATCCCTGGATGTTGCTTTTAAAATATTATAAGCAAAAACAGTAGCATTTCATTTAGGACTAATTCTTTTCTACTAACAAAGAGAGATCCTTCTAACTATGCTAACTAATGAGGTTTTCCAGGCTAGATGGTGGAGAGAGTAACTATTCCCAGACCTATGTGAGCTCAAGGTACTGTTCCCACTAATTTTTTTATGTGCTGGCTTTTTGCTCAGCCTCATTGAGAGCACTGATCAGTGTTTTGCTGAATACTTGGGGGGGGGCTCATCCACAGGTGTCTGGATGTGTCTCTGCACAGCTCTGTTCATTCCCAGGATCTGCCTGTGAACTCCAGTCACCACACTCTTTGTTTAATGTCCTTAACCCTTAACGTAATCTCCCTAAATTCAGTTCCATGTCCTGAAAACTCTCAAGGCAGCAAGCTGAGGCAATCTTGTTTGCCCCCCATCCCTTAGGGATCACTGTATTTTGTTGCCTACTGTCTAATGTCTGGAAAACACTGTTTTTCGTATTGTGCCTCAATTTTCAGTTGTCTAAGGCCCAATTCTGCCATTTCAGATGGAAGCTGAATTCCTTCCATGGTATTTTAGTGTTTAATGTTGAAAAGTCTAAAGTTTTACTCATTTTTATTTCTCTGTATGCAATTAGTTTTAGGGGATCTCTTTGTTTCTGGTGTTCTGAAACCTCATGAAATTTCATGATGTTATATTTAATATGGGTCAATGTTCATTCATTGCCTTTGGTTCTCAGCGGGCCCTCTCAGTGTTAAGATTCATAGTTTTAACCTTGGGAAAATTTGAAGGAGGAGAACAGAGTTGGTTTTGTTTTGTGTTTGTTTGCTTTGGGGTTTGGGGTTTTGGGCTTTGGGGTTTTTTTCCCAGTAATTTTCTTTCTTTGATTTTTCCCTGTTCTTTTCTTCTGGTCTTACAACTATTTAAATGTTGGGCCTCAATGTGATCATTTTCATTTATTTCCTTTTTTATTCTTCTTTGTCCCCTAGGAAATTTCTGTTGCTGTATCTTCTATCATGGTGACCTCTGAGCTATTTTTGAAGATTCCTTTGGTTTTCTGCACTACCTTTGCTTCTTCAGGTTTCTCTCTTGGTGTCTCTTTTTCACATTATATACAATCTTCTCTAATGACTGTGACTGAAAGAAAAAAATATCAAAGTGAGTCTGGATCATCATGTCATTCCATTCTACTGATAGCAAAGAAATTATCAATGATTACTAATGCTATATCAGAAGGATTCAATAGCCAAACTCACTGGCCAAAAATGAAACCATTTAAGCTTCAATAGGATAATAATATCAACAGATTGCAACATATTAAGTGTGTTTAAATCCACAAGTTCATAAGAATAGTTAGGCAAAAGAAAATTTAATTGGTCATCATTGGAGGAGTATTAGTGAATCATCTCATTATTTAGCAAAAGGCAAATAAAGAGAAAAAATCAAGCACTTATTATACCTTTGCTGCATGTAAACAAATATCAAACAAGGGGAAGTTTCTCTTTATGGAAGTATTCTAACTAATAAATGGACTGATAGAACATCATCACTTTGCATCCCTTAACAAATTAATGGATAACCATTAATAACTGCTAACATCCAAAAAGAGAAAGACAGTCAGATATTATGTGTCTCCAAATGGAAGAATACAATACCACCTTGAAATTTTTCTTTACAAAAAATTTTAACCTAAATCTGATCAGGCCTTTAGATCCAATTTATAGAAAATAAAGACAACAAAGGAACATACGAAACTACCACATAGATGCAACCAGCAAATCTTACTATCTGGAAACTCCAGAAAGAAAACCCTGGTTTCTTTAACAAATAAATTGCAAACAAAAAGAGAAAGACCGCTAAGGACCCCAAGGATGTAAAGAGATTAAAAGACATATCAACTAATTACAATGAGTGAAACTAATTTGAGGACTATTTCAAACGAACTATAAAATAAAATTATGACATTTATAAGCAAGTTGAAAATTTGAACACTGACTTGATATTGGATGATATTAAGGAATTACTGTCAATGTATTTCAGTGCTGATAATAGTATAGTGAGTTTTTTTGAAGTCAGTATCTTTTAGAAAAACATGAGGTATGACCTAAAATATCTGAGGCTAAAATGACATAATATCTGGGACTTGCTTCAAAATAATACAGAAAGGTGAAAGTGGGTAACAGTATGGATAATACAAGATTGGCCATATAAGCTGCTAATTGTGGACACTGAGCAATGGGTGTATGAGGGTTTATTATACTATTCTCTCTACTTTTATGTATGTTTGACATTTTCTATAATAAAAAATTTTTAATTAAGCTGTTTGGAAATTCCATGAGTAATCAGGACTTATAAATTGGCCATTGGTAAGAAAATAATAATAATGATCATAATAAATTTTTATGTAATTCCCGGCTCCAGTTCAATATGCTCCAGGCCTCTCTGTTCCTGGTACCTCTGAATGATTCCAAAGAATAGATTTCTAGTGTCATTCTTGGGGATAGCACCTCCTGTTTAAACAGCATTGGGGAGTATTTCTGCTTTTTGTTTGTTTGTTCATTTGTTTTGTTTTTTAGATTCCACATATGAGTGAAATCATATGGTATTTGTCTTTCTCTGTCTGACTTATTTCACTTAGCATTATACCCTCTAAGTCAATCCATGTTGTTGTAAATGGCAAGATCTCATTTTTTACAGCTAAATAATACTCCATTTTATATATTTGTATATATCATATATTCTTTATCCATCTGTTGATGGACACTTGGGTTGCTTCTGTATCTTGGCTATTGTAAATAATAGTGCAATAAATACGGCATAATGGATAGACTTATCTAATCACTATGTTTTACACCTGGTACCAATGTAACATTGTGTGTCAACTCTACTTCAGTTGTTTTGGGGTTTTTTTTTTAAGCATCAAGGAGGAGATCTTGGAGTCCAATTGTTTTCTTTGCATAATTTCAAATCAACAGGTCTCCTGTTTTAAGTTCTATATCCCTGCTCACCTCAAGAGTTTCCTGACACCTCTATATTCTTAAGCATTACAGGAAGAAAGCTACAGGGAGCAAATAATTTGCCAGCCATCAATATCCTTCTTTATCCCTCATCAGCAGCCCTCTCAGTAATAATTTAGGTTGTAACCTCCTCTTTCCTACTAGATCAGGTACAATTCCTTGTTTTGTTTTCAATCTTTTAGACTTGGTTTAAATTTCTCATCCTGTAATATTTTCTCCTTCCTTTTTGGGGTCTCAGGGGGTAGAGGCAGAGGAGGAAAACACATGAAGTCCATGTATCAATTTAACTAGAAGACTAGTTACAACTTTGATTTAAAATAAAAGCTGCTTGGGGCGCCTGGGTGGCGCAGTCGGTTAGGCATCCGACTTCAGCCAGGTCGCGATCTCGCGGTCCGTGAGTTCGAGCCCCGCGTCGGGCTTTGGGCTGATGGCTCGGAGCCTGGAGCCTGTTTCCGATTCTGTCTCCCTCTCTGCCCCTCCCCCGTTCATGCTCTGTCTCTCGCTGTCCCAAAGATAAATAAACGTTGAAAAAAAAATTTAAAAAAAATATAATAAATAAAATAAAATAAAAGCTGCTTCATGGGAGATACTGTATCTGTTTATCTTGTTTACCATCGCACCTAACACCGTGCTGTGTGCAGGCGTAATTCTGAATCCTATTTACAACATTAGCATTTTTCTTTAAGATTGTGATGTGTGGCAGGAGGTCAAAGGTACAAGAGCAGATGAAAAGTCTTCTGCTCTACAAAGAAAACAGGAAAATGTCCAGAGCTCAGAAACTGACCAGTAATGTATGTGCCTTCATTCTTTCTAAAGCTACATTTGAAATATTTTTCGCTTTAACTTTCCTTCCCTTATACCAATCATCTTAGTTGTTAAGTTTGTTTAGAAAGTAATTTTTAAAAGATTACAGTGATAACCCCAAGCCAGTTTGAGACAGGGTAAGTCTGCTGATGTGGGACTCTTAAAATGTCCATTAGTACACTTCTCTTGTCACTTATCACCCAGGGGGTCAAGCCTTTGGTATGAAAGTTGTTTATAAACTGGTAGCTTTATTTTTAAAACAGAAAGGAAGGGCTGAGGTACAGCTGGGCAGAAGATTGTACACTTAAAGTTTTTAGCAATTTGTACACATTATGAACCAGTCCTGGGTTTGTGAGTATTTTATAACTCAACCATTAATCACTAATCTTCTGTTGGAACTTGAGCAAAAGGTCTCAATCTCTTTCTAAAACCATGAGGTATTGTTGAGAAGCCAAGTTTTTTTCTATATAATCCCACAGCCAAAGGAGATAATAATTTTTAATAAAGTGACACAATTTTATGAAGCTTGTGATTCTCTATTTCACAATTCTTTTGGCATTGCTGAAACCTTCTGTGATTTTTTTTTCATGTTTTGGGGATATGGTTAAAGAGACATGATTGACCTAATTAAACTGGCCATCCAAAATCACACCTTCTTTCAAATAATAGCAATTTCCCTCAAGCCATGTGTTATTTGTGAACCCAATATCCATTCATCCCTCTAAGATTTTCATTATTGTCATTTCCTCTTCCCACTCCAGTATCCATGCTAGAAGCTAAACTTGCCTCCTTTGTCCCACCAATTCCAGCCTGATTGGCTTAAGCAGTCTGTATATTCCATTTCCCTGGCCGTCCTTCCTGATTCAGGGGGTGGCCTTGTGGCATATGTGACATTCGCAGAACCAGAGCGAGTCTGGGGGCACTTCCTTTGGAATATTGAAGTCCTGAAGTGCTTCAGTCACTTATGCCACCATGGGGTCAGTCAGCCTGAGAATTGCACGGATATAATGATGGGGAGCAGAAGCAACAAAATCAGAGAGAAACAAAGCCGGGGCCATGATTATTCATCCATTTTTGAAACATGACCTACTCTGGACCTTTTCTGAGATAAAAATTCCCCTTTATTGTTTAAGCCAATTAGGGTTAGGTTTCCTGTCACATGTAATAAAAAGTGTCTGGATACATATGGTGGTCCCCTCAGAGCCTACGCTTGAGGAAGCACCATTCAAATTAAACTTCACTTATTCCGTGTGTGTGACAAAAGTGAGGAAAGGTACGTCGAACTTTAGAGATGGACACGGAGAGGTTGGGTAATTGCCCAAGCATGCAGAATGAGTCAGAAAAATGAACTTGATTTCTAGATGAGCATATGGCACAGCACCACCCAGGACCGTTTGCAGCACCTTCCAGAGAAGCAGAGGTCTTGCAGGAGGAAGAAATTAAATACTTTTGACCTAATTCCACTGTGCCGCATGGCCTTCGTGGGTCACCTGATGGGTCTCTAAAATGAACAGAAAGTTCTTGTCTATTCTAGGAACAGAGACTCTGTGAGCCACACTAGTGGCAACCACCCATCAGTGAGAGTGACCGTGTCATCCCGGTGACACATCGCCCCCACAAGCCCATCCTTCACTCTTTGGCTATGATTCCCAGCCTACAGTCAGAACATGGCTTCTCTGCAGTGAGTCCTCTGCACTTTCAGTGATAAGAACGAGGCTCACCTGCCACTGAGCTTCTTTCATTTGCCGGTTCTGGACTAGGCACTTTACCTACATGTCCTCAGTCCCCACAGAAATCCTGCAAGGAAATATTAGTGTCCCTGCTTTGTAGATGAGCTAGCTGAGGCTCAGAAAAATTAACTTTCCTTAATTCAGTCCACAAATATGTGTTGGGAGCTTAGTACTCTGCTAGGCATTTTGCTAGGCCCCGAGGCCCAGAGATGAAATGTCACGGTCCTCAAGGTACTCAAGGTCTAGTGGGAGTTAGAGACACATAAACAGATAATTACAGTATGTCACAGGATGCCCAATGATAGCGCAACAAACAGAGCTACAAATGTGGGAGCTGAGGGGAAGTGCAGGGGGTGGGTTAGGGTAGGAAACAAAAGTTTAGGGAAAGCTTCTTGGGAGAGGTGACACAAGAGCTGAGTCTTCACATCTGCATAGCAATCACCTGGTGAAGAGGTTGAGGGAAGGAAAAGAGAATTCTGGGAGGGAGCAAGGCACATTGGGGTACATGTTGTATGTGGGAACCTGATGGAGTTCACTGAAGCTGGAGCCTAAAGGAAAGGAGGGCAAAGGTGAGAAATGAGGCCAGAGATACAGATAGAGCCAGATTCTGGTGGACTTCACACCCTATGTTAGGGAAACATGATTTTTCTCTGGGAATTTTAAAGCATTTTAAGCTAGGTGTTAAGAATACAAGGCATCAAGTGAAGGACAACTCATCTTCTAGATGGTAAAGTGTTATGTAAACTGTAGACGTGCAAACAACCCAAATGGCCATTGCCAAAGAATTGTGGGATATGCATACAATGGAACGTTATTCAGACTTAAAGAAAGAAATTCTGCCATATGCAATAACATGGATGACCCTTGAGGATTTATGCTGAGTGAAATAAGCCAAATCCTTATTAAGGACAAATGCTGCAGGATTCCACTCAGAATCTAAAGTAGTCAAACTCATAAAAGCAGAGAGTAGAATGACAGTTGACAGGGACATGGAGGAGGGAAAAATGTGAAGCTGCTATTGAACAGGTAGGAACTTTCAGTTATACAGATGAATAAGTTCTAGAGATCTGCTGTACAACACTGCCTGTAGTTAACAATACTGTATTGTGCATTTATAGATTGTTAAGAAGATAAATCTCATATTAAATGTTCTTACTACAATAAATGTGTGTGTCTGTGTATATATGTGTATGTGTGTATATGTGTGTATACATATGTGTATGTGTGCGTATATATATGTGTGTATATGTGTGTATACACATACACGTAGAAATCTTTGGAATAGGTTTTTATACTTTCTGACTCCTTCAGATGTGCAGGGAATCTAAGAGAGAACTTGACTTGGTGTCTGTTAAAAGGTCGGCATGTTCCTTTGTGAAATACTATTGAAACGCTATTCATGCATTCATGTGTTTGCTGCTGTCCAAAAGCTTGCTTGAAGGGTTATTCTGGGTCTTGGTAGCACTTCGTCTAGTCTTGCTTTTGGTCACTACAACCTCTGCCTCTTTGTACAACCCACAAAAAAAAGACTCCAACAGGCACCCTGACAATACGTGAGTCCGGGAAATGTACCCAGTGTGACACCTCCATTCTTCAAAGAGAAAATAGCTAGAAATAAAGAAAGTCAGAAAAGCAGGGCCCCACCAACACACTTTTCTGAATCACTTTAGCAGAATAAGGGACAAAATGATGCCAGTGGGGCAAATCACCATGGCATAAGGAAGCTGACATTAAAACTATCAGTGGTTAGGAGGCAACTCGTAATAATAAAATCCACATATGACTGTGCTTTAAGAGACAAAGCTCTATTTATGAGCATCCTCTGTGCAGAATATATTCTGAATGGGCAAGATACATATCTTAGATTTTTTCTTCTTCCAGTGTCCCCCACATAGCTTAAGAGTGGAATGAAACAAATAGTAGCAAGTGAATGAATGAAAGAATATTATAAAGGATATGGATGCAAAAACAAGCAAAACTGTATGGAATTCCTGGGATCTGAGAGATACATTTATGAAACCCCCTCCTTTACTGGCTTAGGAAATAGAGGTCATTAGAGGGTGTGGTGGTTTTTTTTTTATTATTCTTACCTATGAAAATCATCCCAAGGCATACAGAAGTCAGTTGAACTAGAGAAAGTGTCCTTGCCAAGACTCAAAAGAAAAGGACCCTGTGAGCAAAGTGAGTCACAACATCTCCTTCTAATTGTGGGAACCAAACAGTGGCAGGTTGTAAAAGGATATGCAGGGTGTTCTCATAAACCAAGGGGTAAGTCCTGGAGATAGTGTGTAACAGGCTTGAAAGTATTCTCTGTCTAATCAACCACAGTACCTATCTGTGGGAGGCTGTAATCTTGTTATTAGAACAAAATATACAGTCTTTGCAATAACTTTAAATCACTCAGAGAGCCGCTGTGCATCAAGATCAAATTAATAAACAATAAGCCACGAAGAGAGAGGCATCAAAGGAATAAAACAATTTTGTGCTACCCTTTGATACATAAACAAGCAGGACCCCTCTAACTGCTCATCTATTAAAGATTCATTTTGCCTTGTTTTCCCAGCAAGGGTGATGGGCCATACAAAACCATCCCTACCCTCTTATCTCTGCCTTGTGAGTATTGGCTTTTACCTTGACCAATGTTAGAGGTACAGCCCAGAGCCAACCACATTTGTCTTTCTTCAAATCTATCTGAACTTTTAAAAGATCAAGCCTAGTCATGGCCAAAATACCACACTCCCTCCAGCTAGCTTCCCAAAATAGATTAGAAGATAAACATAAAAGTTACACCAATAACCACACACTTTCACTTGATATTTCCTTGGCCAGTGCTGTCCCAGAAAGAATCATCAGGGTTGTAACAATTATCAGAGGTACAGTTCCAAAGAATCATTTCTCACCTCGTTTGTTTACACACAGGGTTGACTTCTACTTGTCAGAAATAACTGCCCTCATTCATGCACACTGCTTTGTGCTGGGCTCTTTGTTATACCCTAGTGTGAGCAAGAAAGTCTTAGTTGCAAGACTCACTGGGCTTTCTAGAATGATCCATCATAAGGTGTGGGCCAGGGAGACTCAGCAGAAGAAGCATCCTCTGGTCCCCACTTCCCTCTGCCCATGGGATTAGGTTCTTAAAAGAGAAATGCCACAGGCTTGGGATGCTATAATTATCTCAGCCATTTAAGGATTATGCTCCTGGGAGACTATAATTATCCAAATATTGTTGTATTCAGGAATATTTTACTTACAAGGGAGTGCCTTCATTTTTTCAGGATCTTTCAAGGGGGCCCAAAGGGTGTGTCCCCTCTAATGTGGTTCCTAAAAGAAGCCAGAAATAAACAACTACATCTGGCATGAGGGTGAGGCCCAGCTGAATCCAGCCCAATCAAGGACTTACGAGGTGGGCAGAGAGGAACCAGCTTCCTTTTGTCGCCTTTAAAAGTAGTTATCAGTCACTGTAGGCCCAAACCTGAAGACCTCGTTCTTTCTTAATCCCATCCTCTTCCTCCTTCCCACCCATCCACAAATACCTCTTCAGTCTGAAGTCCATCTGTTTTGAGAAATTGTTAAAGGCATTTAAGATACCAACCCTTCCAAAGGTTTGTGTATCATATTATTTGCACCAGGATATCCTCCCACCCTGAGGGTTGACCTTTTCTTACTCCCTCCAAATCCAGTAAGATGCTATGTGCTGTAGAAAATTATATAGCCTGACAGGGTGAGGGCCTAGAGAAAAAGAAAAGGGTACAAAGTATGGAAAGGAATTGTTTAATTCAATTCAGTGAACTTCCTTGATTAAAATGCGGGGTTTTTTTACTATGTAGGAAGCATTATTCCAAGCTATGCATCTCATTAACTCTGACAGCATCCTTATGAGGCAGATGCTGCTACCATCCCCATTTGACAGACGATGAAATCAAGAAACAGACAGGCTGGGAAATTCCTCGGTATCACACAGCTGGTAGGCAGCAGGTGTGGGACTGATACCTGGCAATCTGACTCCAAACCCACTCTTAGCCACCAGACCATACCTCTTCCTAGTCTTGGGTGTCTGTCCCATGCCAAGCATTGTAAGCAGTGCAGTGAGAGGAACAGAGCAATGAGAAGTCACGACTCCTGCTCTCCAGGACTTGAACTGTGGAGAAAGAGATGTGTCAAAGTCACTGCAGCACACACAGAATGTGACAGATATGACAGAAGAAGTATAGACAAACTATTGCAGCAGTGTAGAGAAAGACCAGCAGAGTGGCTCCAGAGAGGGCGGCATTGATGTGTGGGTAGATGCAGAGAAGACATCTATAGAGGAGAAGAGCACCATCAGATACTCTGGGAAGTCTGGGATGGGCATGGACGTGGTGTGCAGGGAGGCAGCTGTGAAGATTGAGTTTGCAAAAGCCTGCTGAGGTCAAGGTGTGAAGAGCAAAGAGATGGGTGAGAAAGAGGCAGGAAAGAATCCCTTGTGGTTGAGTGGAGAGGCAAGGATTAAGACATCCATTGATTTTAGGGTTGGCCAAGTTTTGATTCACTGTGATCTAGGAGAAAATCATAAAGTACCTACTAATTCAGTCAGAATGCTTCATTTTTCTGTATTTTCTTACCTCTTTTCTCATATTGCCTCTGTTCAGGATTTTATCCAGTCTAGTTCAACAAACAGATGTTGAGTACCTCCTTTGGTTATTGAGTACCAACTTCCCCCAAAGCTTGGTAGTTTAAAACAATATTCATTATTTGCCCACAGTTGTTCCACATGGCATCAGCTGAGGCAGCTCAATTGGGGCTGGAAGACCCACTGTTGGGATGGTCTCACTGGGCAGATGGTACAGTCCATTGTCTGGGGCTCAGCTAGAGCCTTGTTTCTCTTCCAGCTGGCCTCTCCATTTGACTAAATTGGGATTCTTACGGTAGTTGTCAGACTGATTATGTGGGGGCTGGCTTCCCCCACAAAAGTAAACCAAGAAGCTACCAGACCTTCTTAAGACTTGGTCTCAGAAGTTCCAGAACATCACGTCTATCACATCCTATTGGTCAAAGCAGTTGAAGGGCCAGCCCAGATTCAAGGAGAGGAATCTACCCAAGGGCAGCTACAGAAATAGCAATCTGCAATTATACCTATTGGTCAGGTTCAAGACTGGAGATAAAAGTGTTAAGATATGGTTCTTGCTTCAAAAAGCAAGTGACCTGAGGCGCCTGGGTGGTTCCATCCTTAAAGCTTATGACTCTTGATCTCAACTCAGGTCATGATCTCACGGTTTGTGAAATGGAGCCCCACATCAGGCACTGTGCTGATTGCGCACAGCCTACTTGGGATTCTCTCTCCCTCTCTCTCTGTTCTTCTCCCACTCACACACTCTCCCTCTATCTCCCTCAAAATAAATAAATAAACTTAAAAAAACAAGCTAGTGATGCATATCATGGAGATTTGTTGGGTTATAAGAGAATGAAGAGATACAACAGCTGAAAATAATGCCTAGCCTTTCATTGGATCCTGATTTTTTTTTAATTCAACTAAAAAGACATTTTAGGAGCAGTGGAAATTTAAATGCAAAGTTGATATTAAATGAAATCAGAAGTTAATGTTAATTTTCTTAAGTATAATAGTGGTATTGTTGTTATGCAGGAAATTGTCCATAATTCTGAGAGATGAATTATGAATTATTTTCAGGATGAGATATCATGATATCTCCAACTTTCAAATGAGTCAGAAAAAAAAAATATCAAATTATAGATAAAGCAAATATTGGCCAAATGTTAACAACTATTTAGTCTAGGTGGTAATAATATGGTTGATGATTATACTCTTCTTTTGAGTTTTCGGAAATATTTTTTGCAGTAAAATGTTGGAGATAAAAAAATAATAGCCTAGTTCTGACCTCTTCATAGTAGAGGTTCCCCTAAGAGAAACCAACAAGAAATACACATGAAAAGAGATCATAATTAAATGAGTCAGCTTCCTCATTGAATACCCTGACTTAGGAGGTTCCTATCAGGAAATACTGCCTTCCTACTTAAAACATTCCCTCAGGGCTAAAGTCTGAAAGAAGACTCTCCTAGAGAGATGGGGAAGCTGCATCAAACATTGCTACTGCCCTGCTGGCTACCATGTGCTTCATTTTCTGAATCAGAAGAATAAAATGCTTTTCCTTCCTCCTTTCTGCAGCTGAGAGACTACAACTATCAAAAGAGACTTCCCTTTATGACAAGAGAAAAACACACAGAACTTATAAGAGATACACAATCGGGGAAATAGGGCAGGGTACTGATCCCACCATAGCTTCCCACCTTCCCTGATCATGATGCCATCCTAAGTTCCTTCAAAATGGCTTGAATTCAGGAACATCAAGGGATGCTGAATGCCTTCTTGTACCTACCTAGGGTCTTGCTTTTAGGTTCTAGTTTGGGGTCTGAGGGCATGCCTCTTTCCCAAACAGTGCTACACCTGTCCAGTGTAGCACCTGTCCAGTGTCCATGCCTGAAACCATGCAATTTAATATGATGCTAGAGCCATTGTGTTCTTATAAAAACAATACACACATCGTTCTTTCCAGAGCCTCCTTGCCAGTGCTCCTGTGCCTTCTTCTCTCCAGACACCATACCAATGCTGCTCTTCCCTTCTTCCACATCTCCCTATTAACATTAGCGATAAGTTCACATTATTGTTCACCCACCCCCTACACACACACACACACACACACACACACACACACACACACACATGCATATGCACACACACATGCACACACAGTATTATGGAAAATCTCTCTTCTCCTGGCTTCCATGATGCTATCCTCTGTGAACCACCTTCTCTCTTGCTGATCGCCTTCTACTCTGTCTTTCTATGGCTCTTCTTAAATGAGCTGTTCACCAAGGACGTGTTATTTACTCCTTTGGCAGCTTTCAACTCTGTCTGAACGTAAGAATTACATGTGGAGCTTTGAAAAGAAATATGTGCCAAGCCCAGCCCTTGGAATTTCTGATTCAGTATGTCTGGGGTGGAGAGCAGCCATTCAATTTTTTTAAAGCTCCCAGGTGATGCTGTATACACAGAATGTTATCTTCCTCAATGTTAACACAGTCATGTTATCTTCCTCAACTGATGATGGAGTTAAGTCCTGATAAACCCATTATAAATTGAAAATATCATAAGTTAAGAAATGCACTCAATACACCTAATCTACCAAACATCACAGCTTAGCCTAGCCTACCTTAAATGTGCTGAAAACATTTACATTAGCCTACAGTTGGGCAAAACCATCTGTCACAAAACCTATTTTATGATAAAGTGTTGACTCTCTCATATAATTTATTGAATGGCGAGAGTGAAAAATAGAATGGTTGTGAGTGTATCAGTTGTTTACTCTCATGATCACCTGGCTGACCAGGAGCTGTGGCTGCCACTGCCCAGTATCATGAGAGAGGATGTTACCATATATTGGTAGCTCAGAAAAAGATCCAAATTCAAAATTCGAAGTACAACTTCTACTGAATGTGCACCACTTTGGTGGTATCATAAAGTCAAAAAATCACAAGTCAAACCATTTTGAGTTTGGTACCATCTGTACATCTAAGATGAAAACCACTATTCTGTTCTTTCTCTTCCTGAAAAATCTCATCAATAAATGAATAAATAAATCAGTCAGTGAAGGAATGATAGCTTCAAATATTAATATTTAGTATTGATATTTAAATTATTTAATTTAAATTAATTGATATTAATATGCTAATGACATTCCTGTCAGATAAATTACAACTTTTCCCCAGATATAAATTTAGCATCCTAATATGGCCTTCAGTAATTTTCTGGTTCCACAAAGCTGAGCCTCAGCTCCAGCTTTAAGCACACTATTGGTTTCCAATAAATAATTATTGAATGACTAGTGGAGTCATGTTCTATCTAGCCTTCACATCTCTCATAACCTCTAGCTTGATGTTTCCAACTGCCTACTAGACGATCTACATGCATCTCAAACTGAATTGGTCTAAAACTGAATTCATTGTCTTTCATGCAAAAATTGAGTTTCTAGCATTATCATTATCTCAGTCTCTCAGACTTGAAACTCCAGTATCCTCTTTGTCTCTATGTTTATGCAAATAGTAGATCTGACCAATTTCCAAATCCTTCCAACCCTTTTAACAGTGTTTGCATCAAGGATATAGAATACCTAAGTGTCAGATACGCTACATCCGAGTGCTAGATGCAGCAAGTTGTCCTTTATTTTGAAGGGGATATCTTAGCATGTTCTAGAACATTGGACCTCTGAAGGTTTCACTGGTAGGGGTAGGCCCTTGAATTCTCTAGGGTTTACCTCTTACCTTCTGGAACCCATGTATCTTATCAATAATATACTTGCCACTTCTTAATCATCTGGTTTGATTAGCATGTTGTCAGCAGTGGAATATATCAATGTTATGTTCTGAAGGTCTAGATGGCCCAGGTTTCTTTCAACTATATTGTGACAGAAGATAGGATAGTTACCATAGCCCTGGGTAAGACTATGAATGTGTCATGTTGTCCACTCCACGTGAATGACACCTGTTTTCAGTCCTCCTTTCCAAAATGAGTGTGGAAAAATTATTTCCCAGATCACTAGATCAGTTGCTTCATACCATGTACCTGTGGCAAAGTCAATCTACCTTAGCAAAGATACCACATGTAGAAAAACAGCCTTGATGGGGACTTCCAATTGGTTGGGCATGTGGGAATCTATCATCTTCCCTGATCATCTGGTTTTTGTAAGGGTTAGACTGATTGAATTAAATGCAGACATAATAGGGACCACCACCCTTACATGTGTCAGACCTTGAAAGATGAAAGTGCTCTCCTGATTCCCCTGGGAGGCAATATAGTTTCTGATTTACTATCTTGGCTGGAGGGTGTGAGCAGTTTCATGGTCTTCCACTTGGTTTTCTCCACTACAAGAGTTCTTACCCCAGAAGCCAAGGAACTAATGTGTAGGTTGTGCCAAATACTAAGTTTGTCCAGGTGTTTTCATGGTCCCGGTAGACCCATTGTGAACCAGATCTAGGCCAGGACCCCACTTATTACTGAGCCCTTGTGTGTCCTTACTCTAATAGCAGGCTATCATGACATTTTGGGTCCCCAGGTACCAAGTCAGTCAGGACTTGAAAAGACTGGCTATTTCCCTTTTCCCAGTATACGGTTACAACATCCATGACAGAAGGAAAGTTCTTCATGGAAGATTTCCAGCTAATAAAGCACCATTTTGTAGCCTCTTAATGAAAGAATGAATGCAGGCAACAATTTAAAACAATTAATTAGGGGCACCTGGGTGGCTCAGTTGGTTAAAAACCCAACTCTTGATTTCGGCTCAGGTCATGATGAGATCAAGCCCTGTGTCAGGTTCTGCTCTGACAGCATGGAGCCTGCTTGGGATTCTCTCTCTCCTTCTTTCTCAGCCCCTCCCCTGCTTGCGATTCCTCTCTCTCAAATAAATAAACATTAAAAAAATTTTTTAATAAAACAATTAATTAAATGGATGATGGTGAATGTTATAATGAATGGATACAGCTGACACAAACCCATTGCTCAATCTTAGTACCACTAAAAGAAAACAACTGCACATTATGTGCCTCCTGACAGAATAGGACTACCTTTTGGTCTCACCTAAATAAAATGAACATGAATCTAATTAATCCTAGACCTAACTACCAGTTTATAGGAAAATAAAAGAAATAATAAATTAAAGGATACCAAAAGTAAGCAACCAGTCAAATTTAGAATGTGAGACATTCTATAGGCCAAACGACCCAGATCCTTCAACAAATAAACAACGTAGGGGGTGAGGGGGGTCGAGAAAAGAGGGTGGACTGGTATAGAAGAAATAAGACATGGGACATAACTAAATGCAAAGTATGGACCTTGTTTGGATCCTTATTGAATGACTCAACTGTAAAATGACATTTCTGAGACAAGGAAATTTTAAAAGAAATTGTGTATTTAGAGAACATTGTTAATTGTGTTAGATATAATACTGATATTGTGGTTAAGTTAAAAAAAGAGCATTTTGATAAAATAATATGGGGCTTGTTTTAAAATGTATAAGCAAACGACGGCTAATGTATGCTTTTCATTCATCAGCTACGTTGTCCTACATTCCTGTTTCCTCCCTTTATGAAATATCAGCTAATGTGGCAAAATGTAACACAATGTGACAAAACATAACTAGAAAAAGTTCCATTGACTATAATAGGAAGCATTCTGCTTTGGGAAGAATTATATTACTTTTGGATGAGACACATGGTATCACTTTTGGATGAGATGGTCGGTTTAAGCAACAGGTATCCCGGACAAATCCATGGTCCAATTCAGCAAGCTGAGAGCACTCAGAAAGCAGATCACTTCCATGGCAGTGTCAGTGAGCCAGCATGAACTCACATGTCTCCCAAGCTTTGAATGATGCTCATGTGAGCAGATATGCCTGCCTGTCATTTTGGATTTTTTGAAAACCTAGTGGTTGTGAGTCAGTTTTACACAGTATGGCAGGTCTCTCCTGAAGAGAGTTTCATGCACATATCTTGCAAACCAACACAGGATATAGGAACCAAAATTCCCAGAAATGGAGAATGTCTTTGGATATCACTCCATCTCAAAATATCTGAATTTCCTCCAAATGATAATGTGAAACTTTCATGTGATATGATCTATTAAAAACCAAGACCTCAAAAGTCAAACTAATGTGCAAGTATTTAAAACAGCCACTAACAAAATGTCTCCGTGCATACCTATATAATTAATCTAAACTTTGTGACCCACAGAGCATCCACAGATTGGAGGCTGTCCCAGGTTAAGCCACTGTACAAAAGGACCTTTTAAAGATCCAAACAAGTATAGACTAAATACAACTATAGGTCAGAATCACCCATTTCATATAAATATATTTCTGTTTACACACCTATTTTATCCCAGTCATATTGTTGTGCTTTATGCATTTGCCTATCAAGTATTTTTTGAATGAATGAATGTTCAGAGTATTGTATTAGTTCAGACTTTCTCAGTATCTGGTGATTTATAAAGAAAAACTCAAACTGGCTCATGAGTTAAGAAAAAAAAGATAGAAGTGGGGATTTATTTCCTTGGGTAACTAAAAAATTTCAGGGCTAGTCTGGTTTCAGGCCCCGATGAATCAAGTAATACAAACAATGTCATCAGGATGTGGTTTCTTTCCATCTCTGATGGTGGCTTTCCTCTGAAAGTCTCTATTTCCAAGCGTGCTCTGTCCATGGCTACCAGCAGTCCAGAAATACATGCTCCTCCCCATTATCCCAGCAGAACAAAGTAATACACTGAAGTATTGGAGTTCACTCTGACTAAATAGACTTGCAACCTGTTCTCATCCCTCCACCAATCAATCACCAAGAGGAGAGAATTTGGTGCTCTGGTTCACTAGCCCAAGCCAATTATAGAGATGGAAGGCACTTGGTTCTCTGATTGGCCAGCCTGTGTCTTGTGCCTACTCCTGGATTGTAGAGTGCACCCCTACCAGAATCATGTGACAGAGGAGAAGAAGTGTATATCCCCCCAAAGAAACTGGCATGTTGTTACTTAGAGTGAGGAGGAAAAAATGCAAAGCATCAAATTTATTTTTTGTTGCATACATAGTTTCATCGTTTTGCTATGGAGGAAAAAGCTGCTATTAATATTAAGTTACTCTGCTTCCCCATCATCTAAGGTGATTGCGTATGACTGAAGAGTTAGGGCACAAGGCAGTGACAGCACACTTAAGGAAGTTGGCCCCTGAAAGCACACGGCAAATCATTTTCACTGCCTGAGGCACAAAAAAATGTTCTCTGGGTCTTAGTTAGGTGTAAACCCAATCCTGCTGCCTCCCCCTCCTGCTTGGAAGCACAAACCTAAAACATCATAATACAGAGGAGAAAGCAAACAAGGCACCATAGGAGTCTCACTGAAAGTAACAAACTTTCAGGAACTTAAGCCTTTGAATGAGTGGCCTCTTCAAAGCTGTCATAGTGAGTGGCAACCTGACCCCAGCAGACCTGCCATCAGGAACGCCTTTTAAAGTTGCCTTCAGAATCTATTTTCAAATCTTGTGGACCATAGGGACCTTGTCCATCTCGTTGACTATGGGAGCCCCAGAAATAGGCACAATGCCTGGTGTATATTGAGTGTTCAATACTTCGGAATGAATAAATAAGAAACTTCAAATTTCCTTAGATTGACTTTTTTAAAAAATGTTCATTTATTTATTTTGAGAGAGCAAGCGAGCAGGGGAAGGGCAGAGAGAGAGGCAGACTCCCAAGCAGAGTTTGTGCTGTCAGCACAGAGCTCAATGAGGGGCTTGATCTCAGGAACCAGGAGATCATGACCTGAGCCATTATTAAGAGTTGGACATATAACCAACTGAGCCATCCAGGTGCCCCTCCTTAGATTGACTTTTAACTGTGACACCACCCTCACTGCACAAGGACATAGCTTTAAGTAGCTTTTGTCTGTTTGCATCATAGTAACAGGAGAAATGGTCCTGAATTTTAATAAGGGTATCTGACATACTGTACATTGTGTAGTGTTTCTAGTATGCTAGCACATATATTCTCATTCAGAATGACTCTCAGCTGAGGACTGGACATTAATGTTATGACATGGAAACAACAGAGGCTTCTGGAAGTTAGGTGCCAAGGACACATGGCTACTTAAGTGGTCCGGCCAAGATCAAGAGCCATTCCTGCTCTATCACATGCTCTCTGATCCTCACATTACTATAATCTATCTGTGTGACCTACAACAAATCTCTAAAAAGTGGGTCCATCTCTAAAACAGTTGAATCAGTTACAGTGATTTTCAAATATTTTGTAGCAGCAAAATCCATTTTTCAAACAAAATATTAACCAGAACCCCAATTAAAAATAAGCAAATAATGGGGCACCTGGGTGGCTCAGTCAGTTGAGCATCTGACTTCAGTTCAGGTCATAATTCCCCAGTTCATGGGTTCAAGCCCCGTGGGGCTCTGCTGACAGCTCAGAGCCTGGAGCCTGCTTCAGATTCTGTGTGTGTGTGTGTGTGTGTGTGTGTGTGTGTGTGTGTGTCTGCCCTTCCCCCAGTCACACTCTGTCTTTCTTTTTCAAAACTAAATAAACATTAAAAAAAAATTTTAGGGGCGCCTGGGTGGCTCAGTCGGTTGGGCGGCCAACTTCAGCTCAGGTCATGATCTCACAGTCTGTGCGTTCGAGCCCCACATCAGGCTCTGTGTTGACAGCTCAGAGCCTGGAGCCTGCTTCAGATTCTGCGTCTCCCTTTCTCTCTGCCCCTTCCCTGATTGCTCTCTGTCTCTCTGTCTCAAAAAATAATAAACATTAAAAATTTTTTTTAATTTTTTTAAATAAGCAAATAAATACAAAAAGACACAAATAAGTATGGGTCTTCTGGAGGAGGAGAGAGTGTGCCTGGAGTTCTGAGGCTCCTCTGCTAAGTTCTACAACTACTGAACAAAACTTGATGATCCTTAAGTTTCTTTCCAGCTCCTGGTGGAAAACAAAGAGAAGGAAGAGAGATTTATTATGATGGAAAATATTAATGACTGTTAGTAGCCAGTACTAATGACCCTTTCCTCTGGGTTTTTGATAATGTCCCATGGATTCCAAAAACTCTGCAAACTGATAAGTTTATCAAACTTGTCTGCACAACAGAATCACTGGAGCAGTATTTATAAATAGTGATGCCCACTATTGGTCCACTAATGGTCTATATCAGACCCATTAGATGTGAATATGTAGGGGATGGAGCCAGGGTGTGTGTGTGTGTGTGTGTGTGTGTGTGTGTGTGTCTTAAGTGCTCCAAGTGATTCTATTCTGCCTCAGGGATTGAGAACCCCTGCCTTAAGCTTGACATGAGAATCCCTCCTACTATCTCTAACTCCTTCTTCTCAGCCTGATTTCTCAACACTCTCTAGGCCATCCAGCTGAGCCAACTGTCTTGTTGATCCTTCAAATGGCTTGTTGAATTATAGTGATGGGTGACTCTCTCCCTATGTGTCTAATAAAATCTGGTGATGCCTCTTGGAGCAGGAAAGTCTTGAATTAAGGGATGAAGGTAAGAAGTGAACATAAAGGGGCAGATTTTCCATACATGGAGCTCAGCATGAGTGAAGGTTGAGAATGCCTAGCTAATGCACGAGATCACCAAATAACTGTGGGAAAGGAGACAGACCTAAATGAGAAGAACAATGGAGGCAGATTGTTCTTCAAAGTACTGGATAAAATGATACAATGAGCACTGAAAATCAGGGAAGTAAAAAAAAAAAAGACTCCAACAGAAAATGAAGTGAAAACAAACCAGTCTTTAAAGTATATTGCTTCCTGTATAGGCACCTGTTTCATCCCAACTATGCACATTAAACCAAACTGTGAACTCCCCCAGTCCTGTGACCCTCAGTCAAATGCCAACCCAGGCCCCCAAAATCCTTACCGGTTTTAAAAGAGAACAAACTCATCTCATTATTTTTGATATGGGTAGAGTCAGTGTGTATATTCAACTTAAATGCAGTCACCCAACAAATACATCCAGAGGGCCTGCATTCAGTGCTGAGTACAATGTTAGGTCTGATGATTCAGAGCTGAGGAGAACATGGCATCTTCCCTAGGTCAGGGTCAGATTAAATGGGAGAGAGTGACTCATAAACAGCAACAATTGCATGAGAAGGGACCTTATAGGGGGTTCCAAGGAAGCTCAAAGGAAGAGGCCCCTAAAGATGCTGAGTTGCCCTTCAAAGACTTCGAAAGGGAAGACTGAGCAGGAATTTTTTCAGAGATGAAGAACATTCCAGGTTCAAGGAATCACACAGGCAAAGGCATCCAGGCAGGACAAATCAGAGCCCTTATGAGCATCTGAGGGACTGCTGAAGGGCTGGGAGTCAGGGGACAAATTCTGGAGGGCCTCTGTGACTTTTAAAGAGCTGGGACTTTATCCTATAGATAATGACTCAGGAAGTGTGATGTGATTTACCTTTTCTTTTTTTTTTTTAACTATAGGAACTAGATTGGAATGAGTAAGAATGGAACCAGGGAAACGAGTTTGGGTATGTTGAGCCATGTAGTAGACACTACTTGAGATCTCCCACACACAATTTCCTTTCCTTCCTCCATCCATATGACAGCTACTCAGCCCCCTTGCAAATGAAAAAATAAGACATGCTATAAGTCACTTTCAAAATGAGGCCTTTAAGAGCTGCCCGCCACCTGAGCCTTCTTGCAATGCTCTTGGTAGGTCCCAGTTGAGAAGGTGCTGTCACAATATGGAGGAAGCTTAAATCCTGAGGAAAACCCTCCAGTACCTCCCAACCTGCCCTTGCACACAACATTAGCATTTACATGAAGAAAAAATAAACTTTTGTGCTAATATTAAGTAAAAGACTTCATTCTTACCACCAAGAACCTTGTCTATTAGGAAGATGGGAAAGATTCCAATGGGTCAATCAGAGAATAATACAAGCCAATACAGAGCTGAGGATGAAACGAGATGGATAGGTTGTCATGTGAGGAGTAGTCTGGAAGGCTTCATGGAACAGGTAGACTCTGTAAGAGCCTTGAGGAATATCAAGTAGAACTTGAAGAGTTCACAGAGGTCATTGGGCAAGTGGTTGAAAGGAACATCACAAATATGCGTGCTTTAATCGGGAAACGCTTGACTTCTCCTGGTGCAGGAATCTGTAAAAGGATGGTGATAGCTCAAGTTCCATCTGATTGTTTTTCCAAGTGAGGAAGATCGAGCCTGGTTTGTTTTTTTAACAAACCATATTTTTAGTGGAGTCCATTATGAATCTTACATTTTTCAAGCTGTCTCAAAGCTTATTTTATGTTGACATATTTCAAAGCTTGCAAAATTCTTGCTCAGGCCGAGATGGGGAGTTCAAAATGAAAGGAAAGTGCATAGACAAGAGCATTACTTCATAAGCCATTTACGAAGAGAAAACTTGAGAGAGAAATGATCACTTGTGAAATCCCTCACGTTATCATCCTGCTATTTTAAAGCACTCCTGTTTATAGTAGGCCCTACTTGGTGAGAATTCATTGCAGACCAGGTGGCCACCTCCTGCTCAGTCCCCTTCCCAGAGTCTACTTCAAAACAAGTCATCCATTCTTACTGCTCCTCGGCAGATCCGGAACCATGATACACAGGGAGTCCTTAGGATTCCTTTATCCCCGTGACCTATGGCCTCACGAACTACAGGCAAAAATACCTACTCCTCAACTTGGCACAAGATGTGGCTCTTTTAATATACTTCACCTTCTAATACCGGATCCCAATTGATTTGTCGGATGATTCATTCAGCAAATGCTCAGTGACCGAATACCATATACAAAGCATGCTGCAAAGAGCCAAGGGACAGATAAAGGTGAAGAGAATGTGGCTCTTATCTTCAAAGAACCCAGGCTTCTCTCTTCTCTTGGCTTCGTGGTTAGGCCCAGAGGTTGCTCCACATAGTTTTTCAGATAAATTGGGGTTTTGCTGCTACTATAGGAAATCAAATTCTGCCTCTTGACTAGTTATTTCCTGGGCAAAAACCAAACTAAAGTGTTGTCCACAGCCAAGTCACCACACTCTCTTCCAGCCAGAGTTGGAGTGCCAGTTGTGGGACCTCTCAGAGACCCAGAGGCCTACTCTGAATATCATACCATCTCACTGGGTGTAAAATCCATTTGGTCAGCCTGGATTTTCATACAAAAGTAACTCAAGAGAGGGGTCCCTGGGTGGCTCAGTCAATTAAGCGTCTGACTTCAGCTCAGGTCATGATCTCACGCTTCGTGAGTTCAAGCCCCACATGTGGCTCTGTGCTGTCAGCATGAAGTCTGCTTCGGATCCTCTGAACCCCCTCTCTCTTTGCCCCATCCCCATTCACTCATGCTCTCTTTCTCTCTCAAAAATAAACATTAAAAAAAAAGTAACTCAAGAGAGAAGCTGTTCTCTCCTGGCTGGCCTGATGGAGGAGATTTTACCAAACTATCAACCAAGTTCATTAACAAAATTCATAACTAGGCTCAGACAGAACTTACACAAAAAGAGTTCTGGGGTATTCAGAGGGAAGAAAAGGTCCTCCCCAAAATCTGATAAGCAATGGTCTTAACTTAATAATCAGGAACAGCAAGAGCAATAACCCATTTCTATCCCTCCATTCAGCTTCCAAATACACCTGGTTCTGATATAACAGGAAGAGAGGGTGAGGTTGAACTCAATAGTAGGAACATGCTACTAGTTAAAAGCATCAGCTAAGCAAATAAAAATATTGACAATCTTATCACATGAAAACATAGGATTTTACTTTAAGTTTTATTTAAATTCCAGTTAACATACAATGTGATATTAGTTTCAGGTGTACAATGTAGTGATTTCAACAATTCCATGCACCACTCAGTGTTCATCACAGCAAGTGCCCTCCTTAATCCCCATCACTTATTCCCCCCATCCCCTCACCCACCTTTCCTCTGGTGACCATCAGTTCGTTGTCTGTAGTTAAGAGTCTGTTTCTTAGCTTGCCTCTCTCTGTTTTTCCCTTTGGTCATTTGTTTTGTTTCTTAAATTCCACATAGGCATGAAATCGTATGATATTTGTCTTTCTCTGACTGACTTATTTCACTTAACATAATACTATCTAGTTCCATCCATGTTGTTACAAATGGCAGGATTTCGTTCTTTTTTATGGCTGAGTAATATTCCTCTGTGTGTGTGTGTGTGTGTGTGTGTGTGTGTGTGTGTGTGTGTAGATATATATGCCACATCTTCTTTACCCACTCATCAGTTGATGAACACTTGAGCTATTGTAGATAATGCTTCTATAAACATTGGGTTGCATGTATCCCTTTGAATTAGTATTTTCATACTCTTTGGATAAATACCTAGGGGTGCAACTGCAGGATTGTAGGATAGTTCTATTTTTAACTTTTGGAGGAACCTCCCTACTGTTTTCCAGAGTGGCTGCACCAGTTTGCATTATGGGCTTTTATTTTCAGCTATTACTTTTTTGAGTTCCATAAATCCATACATAATTATTAACATAACAGCAAAACACATTAATTCCACACACGCCCAAAAGTTGGCTATTGCAGCTAAGGGACTAAAAGGTTATTAGTGATACCTTTATCCAGAGACTTCTCTCTTGGCTTTTCTAATACATTTTATATTGTGGCTGGTGTGTTTTATGTAGTATCTCTGGCTTATTTGTAGGCATTGTTTTCAAAAGTGGAAAACACTTGTTTTGTTTGTCAAAGAACTGCCTTGCAACAACAACACACTGTTGTTCTGGGTCATTTGATTGAACTGGCATCAACCTGTTTTAAAACATCACAGTGTTAAATAAACTTGACCTGTGGCACCAAAGCATGCCTTCCTCTCCGGCTGTGTCATGCTGCTGAAACATATTTGCACGTATGTCATACCCTAACTTCTCCAGAAGAGCAAAAGTAAACCTCTTTATGAAAAATAATTAGGACCTTCTCCTCACCTACCGAACCCTGAGACTCTTTGCTCTTTTTGAAGGCAAAACTCTTGCTCCAAAATAAAGCATTCTTATTTACTAGTCCCTGGGCAAAGTATTTTCCCTGGAATTAGCCGCCAGAGGTGAGATTCCACCAATTCGACTGGACTCCTCTGATGTACGATGGGGTAGTGTTAAAAACTGAGCCATCTCCAAGAATTCTAAGAATCAGGCAAAGATTTATTTATGCACAAACATGCTTACTGCAACATTCTTCATGATTGGAAAGGAAAAGAAAAGAAAAACAAAATGCCCAATATTTGGAAATGATTGAGTAAATTATGGTATAATCCTGTGATGAAATATTATACATCCTTTAAAATTATGTTAATAGTTCAGCTGGCAGGGGGAAATGAAAATTATATAACAAGCAAATCAATCAGGATGAAAAGTATGTGTAAAGTAGAGAATAACAACTACTCAAAGAAATAGGTGAGGGGCGTCTGGGTGGCTCAGTTGGTTGGACCTCCGGCTCTTGATTTTGGCTCAGGTCATGATCTCATGGTTTGTAAGATCTAGCCCTGCATGGGGCTCTGTACTGATAGTGTGGGGCTTGCTTGGGATTCATTCTCTCCCTCTGTCTCTGCCCCTCCCCTACTCACACATTCTCTCTCTCTCTCTCTCTCTCTCTCTCTCTCTCTCTCAAACAAATAAACCTTAAAAAAAAAGAGAAATAGGTGAAAATGCTATCTATCATTGTGACGGGTTGGCGAGGGGAGTGGAGATTGGAAGTTGAGAGTGATTACCCTATTCTATATTCTGTATATTTTCCAACATTTCCCCAATTTTACTAATTACCTCCATGCTTGGTTGTTGCTGTCTCATATATATTAAAACAAAGGAAAAGGACCAGCCATCCCTGAAACACAACCTACTTATCACCATGACCGATTTCTAACTGATTTTAAGATGTTTTTATGATCCTGGAATTTCGTAGTAACTTATGTGTTAGGAAAGATTGAGTTGGGGGGGGGGGGGGATTTAAAGACACAAAGTACTTTAACTTCCATTTTAAAATACATGGAGAGTTGGAGGAGAAAGATCTAAACAGCAAATGGCACCAAGAAGAAATAAGCATCAGAGTTATAAAGGCACCGCAGCATAGCTTTGTGTGAGGTCAGGAGCAAAGAGGCAAGTTCTGAATTCACAACTAACACCTATGTGTCTAAGGGAGGAATACATGAAATGCATAAGCTTCACTTACACTCACCCAGTTGAAAAGACTTTTTTTTCCTTTTTTGGTTACCCAATTTCAAGATCTCCAAATGTTGGTTCTCCTTACTCAATGCTTAAAGCAATCAAATAAACCTTGGGGGAAAAAAAAGCCCGTACTATAAATAACCCCTCCTGCCTCTCCCCTGTTTAGGTGGGCAAATCAACACCATCTAGCAGAGAAAATGAGCCTTGCCAGGCCTCTTTAGCTAAGGCAATGAGAAAGCTGGGAATAGAATCACACAATTGAGTTCCAACCTTGTTCAAAATACGCCAAGATATGTGAGAATTACCGAAAAGCAGAAAGAATGAATGAAGAGGAGTAGATAATGATTTAAAGAGAAATGCTGTGTTCTTAAATTTGGGGCATCTCTGGGCTGTTATGTTATTTTTTCAAGGGAAAAAAAAAAGAAAGAAAAACACAGCAAAGAGCCCCTTGTGGTTACAAAAATCACATAGCTATGTTATGAGGACCAATAAAACTATTAGCTATTGGCCCAAAGCCAAGAATCCATTAATGACAGACTGGTATCTATCCAGGAATGTAAAATGTTTTACTAAATAAACACTAGAGCAGGAAACAGTCAACTTCTGTCATTATGTAAAACTTAAGTGTGATTCTATTCTGAGTGGAACAGCAAACAGGCCAGTTCAAAAGGGATTGTTAGGGGGTGGGGGGGGGGCGGAGAAGAAGAAAAAGAAGCAGCAGCTCTCTGGTACCAGGAAGAAGCAACAAAATTTCAAATAGTCTACAATGTAACTTACAATACCTGCTATATAAAGGGTAATACTGGTTAGAGAATACCAGTAGAGGCATTTAAAAATGAAATGAAAGAAGGAGCTTGTTTAGAAGGAAGTAGAGTTAGCCACCCGGGATAATGGTTAGTAATTAAACTGTAATGACTGATTTTTACAGCTTTTCAAGGCTGTTCAAACACAAGATTAAGGCTAATTGAAATATGAGATTAAAATAACGATTACTATTTGTCACTTGAGGCTAACTACCACTTTCTCACACATATTTACATATTTCTCCAGTGTAGTGAAATGTTGTGAAAAATTACCAACAAATATAGAACAAATTGCCTTGAAAGCATAGAATTTCCAATAATAAATTAAAACAGAATAATGCCTCACCACTCCTAGAACACTTAGGACCTTGTATGCATCCTGGAACATTTAGGATTTTTCATGTGAACTTTATCTGCTTTCTTGTAGACTATAGGGAATAGTTTTCAATCTGATTATGTTTGAATCAGAATTGGCTTTCATCAGGACTTAAAACGTTATCTAACTAAAAGAATCAAGAAAGGAGATCTACACGGTTATACAAAATTAAGTGTCATTCAAACATTTTAAGACACACAAGGGTAGCACCAGACAAGACATTTTGACTAAAACAATCACATTTAACTAAATACCCAACTTGATATTGCTTCCTAACATACTCTTCCTATCTGCTGACATGAATCTGTTGTGTAACTTCTTACCCTCTGGATGTCTTTCATACTTGGGAAGCCAAAATAAATATTAAAAAAAAAAAAAAGACAAGACTCAAATTATATTCCTGAAAGTAACTCAGACAGTCGATGATGAACCAGCTCAGACTTCTCCATTTGCAAGATAAGACCATTTTCAGGATATAGTTTTTCACCCTTCGCTGTCAGATGAAAGCAAGGTCATATGGTAGGGCTCAGGAAAAAAGAAATGTGAATTTAGATACAGCTTTCAAATCTAAGGATATGAAATAGAATCAGAACACAGGGTACCAGCTACTGCTACAACCCAACAGCCAAGTATGAGCCCCATTAAGGACCTAGGAATTTAAGGGGTAGCTCTTCAGAATGCCAGGGTCAAGTTAGTGAAGTTAGACCCTTGATCTTTTAAATATCGTTACCACCTGTTGATAACACAGAGGTAGGAAAATCTCTGTGTCAGGACACCAACAAAAGTTGCCATGGCAACAGCACTCATTCAAACACCTCTGCAACACTGTATTTCTATTATAAAGCCCAGTTTTAATGTTATTTTTTTCTAAAGAAGACACAAAAGAAATACTGTAGCAAAGCTCACTTTTGAAATACACCTACTAAAAATGCTTTTCTAGTGCAGTAATAGTTCAGACAACTACTTTAATTAACAGGAAAAATAAATTCTGAATTAGTGAAAAGTCTGAAATGATAGAATGTTAAAATAAAATCTGTTTATTTCAAATACATAAACTGCTTGCTATAGTAAATAATCTGTTAGAAATTAGAGAATCTCTGGGCGCCTGGATGGCTCAGTTGGTTAAGCATTCCACTCTTGATTTTGGCTTAGGTCATGATCTCAGGGTTGTGAGATTGAATCCCACACCAGTCTCCACACTGAGCGTTGGAGCCTGCTTAAGATTCTCTCTCTCTCCCTCTATTGCTCATGCTCACTTGCTCTTTCAATTTCTCTCAAAATAACAAAAAAAACAAAAAAAAAAAAGGAAATTAGAGAATCTCTACTATCTTAAAGAAAATCTTCTATTTCTCTAGATACTGTTGATGTTTTACTACAACCAACATTTAAAGAATGTATTAACTCACAAAACCATAAATCTGCATCAAAAATATGTTTTAAAACATCCACAGACCCAGAGGTGCCTAGCTAGCTCAGTCGGGGGATCGTGCCACTTATGATCTCCGGGTTGTAAATTTGAGCCCCACGTTGGGTGTAGAGATTACTTAAAAATAAAACCTTTTTAAATAAACAAACAAACAAGCAAATAAAACATAGAACCAATATCTTAATTTTTAACATCTACTGACTTATGCAAACTTGTGACTATTGTCCAGAGTAATATCCCCGAGGAAATACAATACCCATAAATTGAATTCAATTACCACATTAGCCAAAACAGAAGGGGATATATTTTTACAATGTTTAACAACAACAAAACTTTGTTATGCAAAAAATTAAAGGAACCTATCAAGATTTGACTGTACTATGCTAATGTTCTCAAAAGAGTTTGTTCTCTTCCATCTGGTTTACACAATTATTTGCTTAGCAAACCCCTCATTCCACAGCAAGGGCATATTGTCAGTTCAGGATGAATTATCAGTCAAAATTAGGAAACTCTTAATTAACAGGTTTTTACCATTTTTGTAACTCTGCCCCACAACCTGTGTTATCATACCTATTGCTGATAACAGTCATACCTGATTTGACCCCAAAGTTTTAAGAAAAACATTTCACCTAGTCCTGTAACATCAGTTTGACAATAATTTTTAAAAAGATACTTCCATAGCTTGAATCAGTGAGGGTGAGCTTTTAAAAAAATAAACCCAGGAGTGGAGGAGATTTTTTTGGCAACAATACAACATTGACAGTAATTACTAAAAGAGGAAAGATTAGGCAAAATCTGGAAAACCTCAGAACAAAAGTATCCAAGATCAGGAGTGGAAACAGCTTTACTATTTGAAACAGCAACAAAAACAAAAATAAAAATGAAATAAAATAAAATATAAAATACACTACATGTTATAGATAAAGCTTGGTAACCCAAATGCATAGAATCTTTTACATTCTATAATATTTGCGATTGAATTATTGGGTAAAAAACAAATGTTAACTAGTTAAGCAATTAGTTTGTTATATATACCAAGAAGCCACTAAAAAATAACATTATCTGAAAGGACTACAGTATGCAGATTTTTTAAAATTATGCAAACTAAAATATACATGAAACATTTATATTAGTGGCAATGTCCTTCTCAGGTCTTGGCATTGCTATGGATATGGGTGTGTGTGTGAGCAGAAGCACATGCACGTGCACACCAACAACTGGCCACAAGTATTCCACAAACAGATAGATGCTTAGGGTAGGAAACGTGAAGGTGGAAAAGTGATAAAGTCCTTATGACTCTCTTAAATGAAGTTAAGACCTATTAGGTCAAACCCTGCTGGGTACATAAACTGCTCCCTGGTGTAAATTAGAAACTTTTGGAGGTGCATTAACTTTTTTAAGCCCCTAAGGTACTGTTTGGTAAATTACTGTTCCACTGAACTAAATGTTACCCTAGGGGCCTGAAAGAGTTAATGCACCTTCAAAATGAACAATTTACTCTCTTCTCACCAGTAGGATATCACACACCTGCACACCTGTGTGTCTCACGGGCCAAGTGCTTCAATAAAATGTATTTATTCATTCATCCATCCGTTCATTCGTTCATTCATCCACTCACTCAACAACTGTTCATTGAGCTCCTGTGCAAACTTGGCAATGTTCTAGGCTCTAGGTATTTAGCAGTGAGAAGACAAAAAAAGGCCAGGCAGACTTTCACGAAGTTGACATTCTGGTAGGGAAAGAGCAACACTAAACAAGTAAAGAAATAGGACACATCAGAAGTGGTACCTGCAAGGAAGACAATAAAATAGGGCAGGTGCTAGA
The DNA here is from genome assembly GCF_014898765.1 of Herpailurus yagouaroundi. Taxonomy (NCBI): domain Eukaryota; kingdom Metazoa; phylum Chordata; class Mammalia; order Carnivora; family Felidae; genus Herpailurus; species Herpailurus yagouaroundi. The sequence goes on from NW_024412417.1 coordinate 8,259,004, forward strand.
AAGAGACTGGAGAGCTGCTCTGTCCTGGGCCTTAGAAAACTTCCTAGGAGTCGATCTGTAAGCCAGAGCCCGAATGTGGAGAGGAAAACAGAAGGGGATATGTATCTCACAGGATATTATTTCAGGCACCACAAGCCTCAAATGCAAAGCCCAGAAGGAGCCCTGTCAAAGCATAAGAAGAAGGGCAGGGCACCTGGAGTGAGAGTGGACAGAAAAGGTGGGGAGCCCACTGTGGACCAGAAACTCTCAACCCCACCAAGTTCACTGTTAGAAAGCAATCTTATAGGACGCCTGGGTGGTTCAGTCAGTTGAGCATCCAGCTCTTGATTTCAGTTCAGGTCACGATCACATAGTTCATGAAATCAAGCCCTGTGCCTCAGGCTCTGTGCTGACAACACGGAGTCTTCTTGGGATTCTCTCTCTCCCTCTCTCTCTGCCCCTCCCCAGCTCGTGCTCTCTCTCAAAATAAATAAACATTTAAAAAAAAAGCAATCTGATGAGAAAAAGGTAAGTAGGGAAATAGTTGTAATTTTTAAAAATTAGAAGAGAACATGTCTTTGGGATGCTCATTACCATTTGGACAGAGCTTTCCAGGAGTAAAGAAATAATAAGCTGCAGGAAATCCTAAAGGAAGAGTTACCTAACTTTTCACTACCAGTTTTGAAGGGATTCTGACCTAAATTAGACACATTATGTATTGGTTAGGGTTCTCCAGAGAAACAGCACCAATAGGATTTGTGTGTGTGTGTGTGTGTGTGTGTGTGTGTGTGTGTGTGTGTGTGTAGTGCGTATGTGTGTATATGCACAACACACACACACACACACACACAAACATACATACAGGAAGAGGGAGAAAGATTTTAAGGAATTGGCTCATATAATGATGTAGCCTTGGTGAGTCCAAAATCCTCAGGGCAGGACAACAGGCTGGAGGCCTAGGAAAGAGCAGCAGTTTGAGTCCAAATGTAGTCTGCAGATAGACTTCTGAGAGGAAGGCTTCTGAGAGGAAAGTCAGTCTTTGTTCTCTTAAGGCCTTCAACTGATTAGACACGGTCCACCTATGTCATGGCAGGCAACTGGCTTAACTCAAAGTCTACCAATTTAAATGTTCCTGAAGCTCATCCAAAAAAACACCCTCACAAAAGCATCCAGAGTAATGCATGAACAAATAGCTGGGCACTGTAGCTTAGCCAAGTTGACACATATAATTAACCATAACAGGTTCACAGGAGGAAGTGAGAGCAGATGATCCATGTTAGGGGGATGAGCCCACCACATCAGCACCTTCCAGGGCCTTCAGTGCCCACTTCCTGTCCTCACAGACCCCACACCAGGTGAGAGACTGAAGGTCCTGAGGTAATTCTGCACTGCTCCCAGGTCAGATCTCTAAGAAGTCTAGAGCCCACAGGCTCTCACATTCTAATGTGGATCTGGCTTCAGAGTCAGCCAGACCTGGATTTGAACTCTGGCTCCGTCACGGAATAGCCGTGTGAGCATGAGCAAGTAATGTAACTGCTTTGAGCCCCACTTTTCTCATCTGCAACTGGCCCACCTCAGGGGACAGTTTTTGAATGACAATAAAATAAGGTATAAAATGAGATATCCCAAACTGTGCCCAATTCATAGTAAGCGTCCAATAAATACTATTCTAATTGTTCACTGAAGAGTCTTTCCAATCATGTCTGCTCTCCAAAATCCTTGAATCTTGAATACAAGTATGTACATACACTTGAATACTTGAAGACAAGTAGGAATGCACATGAGTGTATGCGTATGCATGTGTGTGTGAATGTGTGTGTGTGTGTGTGCATACGTACACATAGGTGGCAAGAGGAGGGATGTGTCCACAGCAAAATTCCCCTGAGTAGGTAAGGAAACCATGATTCCCCCAGTGACCCAACCTATTTCAACAACCAAGGTGAGAAGAAAACATTTCCATAGGGGACACATCCTAAGACTCAGAGAGCAAAGTAACCTCCTATCACACTCTCCTCCTCTGAATCTTCTCAAAGGCCTCTTTTCTCTAAAGGTTTCAAGAAATTCTAAAGGACCCAAACATTTGTTTTTATATTTAAGAAACTAAAGTGAAGCAACGCTAAATTGATTTTCTCAACGGTACTAAGGGAATTGGCTGCAGAGTCTTCCTGAGTCATTTGTAGAAAAATTGGGAACGTTTTCTAAATGAGTTTTTAAAAATATTTGCTAAACAATAATTCAGTCTTTTTCCTAAGCATCCAGACCAATCAATATTTTAGAAGTAGCACAATAATAGATCTTAATAATAACACACCTTTAAAAACTACATCTTGCTGCTAAAATATTGCCAATAAACACGATGGGTTAAACCCCTACTATTACCTGAGATTCGCCTGAATGAGGATGGGGCCCTGGGTCTCTCCCCTCAGGTAACGTGCATATTTTCCAGTAGCCAGAGCCTCAAAAGTGCGAATCTCTTTGAATGAGGAGGGTAAATGCAACATGCAAGTTAGGTCAAGTTGGGTCAGACAGCTCACATTATACTCTGAGGCTCACAGCTGAAAGCCTCTCCACAATCGCCAGGCAAACCCTGGCCGGGTTTTGTCATAATCGCTTTGCTGAACGTAAGGCAGCCTATTGAGAAGCTGCTCCACTTACTGGGACAGCTTTTTAAACAGACCACTCCTGTATAAAAGTGAGAGGAAGTGGCAATTACTCCCGAGAACGGAGTATTTAGCAGTCGCCTGTGGTAGAGCCAAATGACGAAAGCCGATCGGCAGCCAACTCATCACTAAGCAGAAGATAATCTGATAAGATAAAAAAGTATTCTTTTCTAGTCTAGTTCTTAAAAAAAAAAAAGGTATGTAGATCTAGTGGTCACCCTATACTGGTGGTCCTACATCTCACAGGCACTTAGGTACATTGACTGGATAGGGACAAAGCCCTGAGATGCCAAATCGGAAATGATGTTTTAGGCTCCAAGTCTCAGCGAATGAGTTGGGTATTGTGACTTGATTTTATTTTTAATTTTTTAAATGTTTATTTATTTTTGAGAGAGAGAGAGACAGAGTGGGAGCAGGGGAAGGAGACACAGAATCCGAAGCAGGCTCCAGGCTCTGAGCTGTCAGCACAGAGCCCGATGCAGGGCTTCAACTCATGAACTGTATGTATGATCGTGACCTGAGCCAAAGTCAGACACTTAACCGACTGAGCCACCCAGGCACCCCGGGTTTTGTGACTTTAAGTATCAAGTTTTGTGGAGAAACACTATGTGAGTCAAAGATGTCAGACTTATGACATTTCCTATTCATTTTTTAAAATTTATTTATTTATTTTGAGTGAGAGAAAACATGAGCAGGGTAGGGGCAGGTACAGGGGAAGAGAGAGAATCCCAGGCAGGCTCCGCTCTGTCACTGCAGAAAACGATGCTGGGCTCAAACTCAAGAACCGTGAAATCATGACCTGAGCCAAATCAAGAGTCAAATGCTCAACTGATGTAGCCACTCAGGCTCTCCTCCTACTCATTTTTTATTCACACTCTCAGTAAACCCCTAAGACAAAGGTAGGCAAAGGGTGGTGATACTTGGTCAAAGTCTCATGACTGCTAAACAATGGAATCAAACTCAAAGTCCTTATTTTCTGACATTAGTGCTCATTCTACTACACTATGCTGCAAACTATCATATATTTTGAGTGCAAGAATCACATGCCAGCATCCATGTGAAATAGGTGTGTGTGTCTGTTTGTGTATGTATATCCCCATTTCATCATGTCAACAGCAAGCTATTATTGAGTGTTTTGTATTTAAGGCAGGTTTAGGACATTAATAATAGTGTAAATTACTGTTTTAGAAGAATATTTTATGATATTGGAAAATATAGCTTTGTTAAATAAAAAATGACATATACAATAATTCTAATTTGTAAGCAGCAAAATAGAGGCACATATGATTGCATGTGATACATGCGTACTCCTAGAGGGATGAGGAGATCTACACCGGCATGTGGGCAGTGGCCATTTTCAAGTATGAGATTATTAGTTATTTTTTTGTATTTTTCTGTATTTTCCAAATTTTCTAAAATGAACATATTTTGCTTTTTTAATCAGAGAAAAGTGACATATATTATTTATAAACCAGTGAAATCTCTTCTTCAAGTATAAAATAGTCATTTGATGCTGATCTACTGTTGAATTCTAGCAATGAACTCTTATAGATGACTCATGAGAGTACACATTTCTTTTTTTTTATTTTTTTAAGTTTATTTATTTATTTTGAGAGAGAGAGAGAGAGAGCCCAAACAGGGGAAGGACAGAGAGAAGGAGAGACAGAATCCCAAGCAGGCTCCACACCATCGGTGCAGAACCCAATGTGGGGCTCAAACTCACCAACTGTGAGATCATGACCTGAGCTGAGATCAAGAGTCGGATGCTTAACCAACTGCACCACCCAGGCCCCCTGAGAGTACACATTTCTACAAAACTTTCACAAAAGCAGTTTTGCGGGGCACTGGGTGGCCCAGCAGGTTGGGCGTCTGACTTCAGCTCAGGTCACAATCTCGCAGGTTGAGAGTTCAAGCCCCACATGGGGCTGGCTGCTGTCAGCCCAGAGCCCACTTCAGATGGTCTGTCCCCCTCTGTCTGCCCCTCCTTCTCTTGTGCTGTCTCAAAAATAAACCTTTAAAAAAAAGCAGTTTGGCACTATGTATTTTGGGAATTAAAATTGTTCACACCTTTTGACCAATAACCCCACTTCTGGAATTTATTTTAAACCCCTCACCCCGGGTGCTTGTGTCTAATGATATACACATGATTAATTAAAATTGCAAAAAATTGGAAATAACCAAAATGTTTAACAATAAGGAATTGGTTAAAAAATTATGACATCCACTGAGTAAAATATTAAGCCAGTATTAAAAATTATGTTCAGATAGAAGTCTTGAAAATAATGGGGAAAAAATCAGGATATAAAATAAATCTATAGAATAGTTAACAAGTACAGATTTTAGTCCACAAACCCAAGGGTGAACAAACACTTTTTATAACAATTTAATTTCCCCTCTAGTCTAGAGGACTAGAAACTGAACCTCGGAATCCATGTTTCTTCCTTTCTCCGAGCTGCTTTTCAGTATCAACAAAGCACTTGGGCATCTATGGAAAAGCCCATCCCCCAACCTGGCCATGGTCCTCATTTCCAACCAAAGTCAACTTCCAGTGGGGTCGTCTTGCTGCTTCCAAACCACAGTGAGGTACAGGACATTCTGTGACACTGATTAGGCTTTGTTGTCTAGACTCTCCCACAGCCATTTCTTTTCTTCTCTGCAATTTTACCACTTTCCCAGGTCCCACCTGGAAAATGGGAACAAGTTCCTCTGCTTTCAGATCTGACCATCTGTGCTGAGTTGTTGCCATTTTCCTGGAGGTAAACATGGAGAACAGGGCCTAGGACTCCAATGTTTTGTTCCTTCTCCCAGGGGAAGTGTGTGTGTGTGTGTGTGTGTGTGTGTGTGTGTGTGTGTGTATCGAGGATGTGGGGAGAAAGAGAAGGTCCTATACTCCTCAAATCCTGTTCTATGGTCTATGGTCTCTATACACCTGAGCATTTTGGCTTTTCTTTTCTTTTTTTTAATTTTTTTTACGTTTAGTTATTTTTGAGACAGAGAGAGACAGAGCATGAACAGGGGAGGGTCAGAGAGAGGGAGACACAGAATCTGAAACAGGCTCCAGGCTCTGAGCGGTCAGCACAGAGCCCAACGCGGGGCTCGAACTCATGGACCGTGAGATCGTGACCTGAGCCAAAGTCGGCCGCTTAACCGACTGAGCCACCCAGGTGCCCCGCATGTTGGCTTTTCAAACCCTAAAGCCAGAGAGAGATTCTTATTTTCTCCACTCTCTGCTCAGTCACACAGATTTCTCCAGAAGCAATGAACCCAGAATAGTCTGGCTGGTTGGGAAGTGTGAATAACCTAAAGTATTATGCTTATGGAATCATTAATAAGGGGGAAGAAATCCACTGGAAGTAAACATGTTAAAATGTTAGTAGTGGCTATTGATTCTAGAAAGTGATCATATGGGTGATTTGACTTTTTTCTTTTCTTCCCTCTTCTAAGTTTTTCTGAAAATCTGCACCTATAAAGGATGAGATATGGGACTGCCATTAGGGAAAGAATTAGGAAAACAATAAAAAGTACCTGTACTGTGGGAAAAAATATGATTGAGATGTTATTGAAAGTATATACAATGTCAATTTAAAAAATCTTTTTGAAGACAGATCAGGCAAGGTATAATATGCAGTGTGTTAAGAGTGCCATTGAAGTGATAATGTAGGAAAAACATTTTTTTTTAAGTTTGTTTATTTAGAGAGAGAGAACATGCACGCATGAGTAGGGAAGGGACAGGGAGAAAGAGGGAGAGAGAGAATCCCAAACAGAGCTGAATCCCATTGCAGAGCTGAAGCCCACAAGCAATGAGATCACGACCTGAGCCAAAATCAAAAATGGGACGCTTAGCTGACTGAGCCACCCAGGCACCCCAGGAAAAACTTTTAAAGCACAGCCATGTTATATGTTGCACTGACTGTCCCAAAATACACAATTCACATCTCTTCAGACTTCATTTTACAGATAACATCTGGTTGCAAAACTCTGTTTATTCTACCTGGTGAACTTTGAGAAAATGTCTAGGGGCGCCTGGGTGGCACAGTCAGTTAAGCATCCGACTTCAGCCAGGTCACGATCTCACGGTCCGTGAGTTCGAGCCCCGCGTCAGGCTCTGGGCTGATGGCTCGGAGCCTGGAGCCTGTTTCCGATTCTGTGTCTCCCTCTCTCTCTGCCCCTCCCCCGTTCATGCTCTGTCTCTCTCTGTCCCAAAAATAAATAAAAATAAAAAAATAAAAAAAAAATAAAAAAACGTTGAAAAAAGAGAAAATGTCTACAACACAGGTGTCCAAAACATTTCCAGGTATTCTGATGGGTCTAGTGATTTCTAAAAGTTTTGACAAAATGAGAAGTTTTTAATAGGGCGGAGTGACGAATGTCTCAGAGGAAGCAGATTGGAAAGTTAAATTTGTGACAGTGTTAGTGATGCCATCTTATTAACTGTGCAACCCCCAAGAAGTCACCAGGATCCACCGTTAAGTGTTCTTCCCTTTAGCTTTGCTTATTGTATTGTCAGTTTTCTAGTGTCTGTATTGTACTGATTACATGCTGGTCTAGATGAGCTTCAAAGAAAGAAAATTTCTTCTTTACTGAAGGGTTGGTCTGCACCCCCTTAAAATTAGGTGTTTTGTTTCTGACTCCTCAATAGGCAGGTTCCCATGAAAAGTACTTACTTTCAGCCTGTCATTGTCTAGCTGTGTGACTTGAGCATGTCACTTCTTCCTTCTGGGACTCCATTTCTCCTTACCTCCGACATGCCCATGTGCGTGCTCCATTTTGGAGATTCTCTGCAGTTACTGTGGGCCCTGAACAGTAGCTTCTGTCTGTCCTTCTCAGTCTCCTGCTCTGGTTCCTCCTTTTCTCTAAACCTAAAAACATTAGGTCCTCCTTGGAGCATGTTAGAGCCTCCTCCCTTCTCTACCTACACTCTGGAGACCTCCTCCAGACCCATGGCTTTCAACCTACACCATTTGCATACTGATGGCTTCCCGGTCGACTTCTCCAGCAGAGAGCTTCCCCCTGGACTCCAGACCCATGTATCCACAGATGTCCTTGTTGAATGTGTGTGATCATCATCTCCAACTTAGCATGTCTAAATCAAACACCAGCTCTTCCTCCCCAAACCTGTTCCCCCTGCCGCTCTCCCCATTGCAGTTCACACTAATTCCATTCTTCCAGTTGCTCAGGACAAAAGTCTTGAGATCATCCTTGACTCATTTTTTGTTTTCTTTCACAAACAATTTCCAATTCAGCAAGAAACTCAGTGGACTTTACCTTTACGTTTAGAATCCAGCCACTTCTCAACGCTTCTGCTGCTCCCGCCGGGGTCCAAGCCACCATAATTTATTCATTTGAGTTGGTGCAGCAGCTTCCACCTGGTCTCCAGACTTCCTTTGTGCCTTCCGCACTCCTCTCTCACAGCAGATGGAGTGATCCCATTAAACCATCAGGCAGCTCCTTGCTCTTTTCTATTCAGTCCTCCAGTGACTTCACCCTTACTCAGGATAAAAGCCAGACCCTTACAATGGCTTCCAAGGCCCAGCACAATCTGCTGCCTCTCTCTCCCTTACTCACCTGGCTCAATCCTCGCTGGGCTCCTGTCCCTCAAACATGCCAACCTACCTAAAGCCTTGGTCCTAGCAGCACCCCCTGCCTAGATCCATATGGCTCACTCCCTCACCAATTACAAGCCTTTGCTCCGATGTCACTCTCTCAGGGAGGCTTACCTAAAAGCTTCAGTGTTTAAGTTGCAACACCAACTTCATCCACTCCCTGTCACATTGCTTTATTTCCATGTCTCCATGACACTCACCTTATTTTTTTTTAATTGTGGTAAAATACACATCACGAAGTTTATCATCTTAACCATTTTTAAGTGTACAGTGTAGTCATGTTAAGTACATTCACACTGCTGTGCAATCCATCTCCAGGACACGTGTCATCTGTCCCCATTAAACAACAACTCTCCATCCCCAACCCCCGATCCCACTGCCAGCAACCACCATTCTAATTTCCGTCTCCATAAATTTGACTGCTTACTCCAGGTACCTCATGTAAGAGGAACCACGCAGTATTTGTGGTTTTTTTGTGGCTGCCTTATTTTGCTTAGCATACTGCCCTCAACTTTCATCCATATTGTGGCATGTGTCAGAATTCCTTTCCTTTTTAAGGCTGAATAATATGTCGCGAATATACGCCACTTTGTTTATCCATCAATGGACACTTGGGTAGCTTCAACCTTTTGGCTGCTGTGCATAAGGCTTCTATGAACATGGGTGTATAAATATCTCTTTGGGACACTGCCTGCAATTCTTTGGGGCATATTATATACTCAGAAGTGGAATTGCTGAATGCTATGTTAATTTTATTTTTACATTTTTAAGGACCTGCCATACTGTTTTCCACAGCAGCTGCACCGTTTTACATTCCCACCGCAGTGCACCAGGGGTCCCAATTGCTCTACGTTTCTGGCCAATACTTGTTATTTTCTGTTTATGTGTTTGTGTGTGTTTTGTAGTAGCCATGTTAATGGATACGAAGTGTCCTCTTGTTGTGGCTTTAATTTGCATTTCTCTAGTGTCTGGTGCTGTTGAGCATCTTTTCGTGTGCTTGTTGGACATTTGTATATCTTTGGAGAAACGTCTGTTCAAGTTCTTCGCCCATCTTTTAATCCGGTCATTTGGTTTTGAGTTATAAATGAGTTGTTGAGTTATAAAAGTTCTTTATATAGTCTAGATATTAACCCCTTATCAGATACATGATTTGCAAAAATTTGCTCCAATTCCACAGATTGCCTTTTCATTCTGTAGATTGTATCCTTTGATGCACAGAAGTCGCTTACTTATTTCTTGTATTTACTCTTTTATTGTCTCCCTCTAGAATGAGGGCATGGCCCCTAAGGGCAAGGTCATGTCTATTTTGCCCACACTTATATTCCCAATCCTTGGAATAGTGCTTGGCACTTAGTGGGATCTCAACAAATATTCACAGAATAAATGAATGAATGAATGGACAGATCAGAGTTGGGGCCCAGGCCTTTTGCAGTTTCTAAAACCTACATGCATTGGGAAAAAATTAAATTAAGTAAAATAAAAATCTGAAGCATAGCTAATACTTATTAAAAAGAAAAATGCTCTAAGACAGTAATTTGCAAATAGGTTACCTGAATTAAGCGGTTTTTAAAAAGTTCTCCCATATGGAGCTGGTTTCCCAGGCTACCTGTAGAACATGTCTGCCTCCTTCTTTGGAATCCATTAAAGTGACAACTCGGCCTATGTATGAACACAAACATGCGCTTGAGCTCCATTTCCCCCACTCTGGATTATTGGCTCTCCTCGTTCCTTTCCCACCCACCCCTTAATGCCTGGCCTCTCTCCCACATCCTCTTCCCTTTTCTGCACCGCTCCCTGTGGCCCTCTCTCAGATTGCAGGGCCCTGGCTGTGCCCCCATATCTGCTTTATGTCCAAGGTCCCAGCCTGCTCTGTCAGGGATTACTTTGCCTCCATTGTTCCATCGAGGACCACACACAGGGGCAGGGCTCAGGTACCCTTCACTCTAAGGAGGCCTGTGGGAATCTGGAGAAAGGAATGAAAAGGGACAATGATTGAACAGTACTTAGGAGAGGGTTGTTAAATGTCAACCCCGATTAATGATAATGGTAATTTAGAATCTGCTTATGGTTTCCATTGTTAGGCTTTGCCAAGAAGTTTCCAACGTGGTATTTCAAAGGGTTCCAAGTCTGGCTGAGGCTGCAGACCTAGTTTCTGATGCAGGGATGTCAGCCAGTCAGGGTGAGTGTGGTTTAAGAGGAGTGGTGTGCTTGACACAGGGTGTCCTCTCATTCATGCGGGTCCTGTCTGGTCAGGTGCACCTCTTCTTTCATGTTCATCAGTACTCACCCACCCCAGTGCAGCCATTTAGAGACCGTAACCTCGATTATTTTCATTACAAAGACAAGTTGTTGAGATAGTCCCTTCTCCTCTATTCCCTCTTCTAGGTTTCCATAATCACCCAGCCATCAAACAAACAAACAAACAAACAAACAAACAAACAAACAGAGTAACTACACTTCCCAACTGGGAACAATGGGCTTTAGTTTGCCAGAGGGGCACAATGAAGTGGTCAAGTGCAGGTGTGCTGGACTCAGGCTGTAGTGGTTCAGATCCTGACCCCGCTGTTTTCCAGCCTTTAATTTCAGCAAAAGTCTTAATCTCTCCAGGATTCACTCTTCTCATCCAGAAAAACGGTGATGATTGTAGAACCTACGTAGTGATCAGTTGTGAGAAATAAATGAGATGCCACATATAAAACCCTAAGAAGAATTTCTGACATATGGCAAGTGTTTGGCAATGCTAGTTATCACTTGCATTGTATAGTGAGGGGTCCAGGGTCTCCTCCTTTAGGACAGGGTTTCTCAGCCTCAGCACTAATGACAACGTGGACCTGAGGAATCTTGGTTGTCGGAGGCTGTCTGTACTGAGGCATATTTACCTATCCCTGACCTCTACCTACTGGATGCCAGGAACAATCATCCTTCCTTCCCCCATCTCTGCTTCCTCACCCCAATTGTGACAATCAAAAATGCCTCCAGACATTAATAAATGTCCCTGAAAAGGGGAAGGGGGAGGGCGGGCAAGCTTCCCCTGATTGAGAACCACTGTTTTAGAATAAACGATGAAAATTATATAAATGTGTATCTCAATGCCTACGCCCCACTGGGCAAAGGTGATTTCCCTTAAACTGAAAATTTCAATATTCCAGTGGGGCTTTGAAGAGTTACGTATCACAGAAAATAATCCCAACACACTTCTCATCATTGCAGCCCTGGTCATCCACCTTTAGCACCTCCATCCAGCTTTCATCCCTGCCTTCCAGAGAGTAGCCATTCCTCAGCTCTCTTCTGGCTCAGCTCCCACCAGAGGGGAAGCAAGACTTGCTGCTGCCACCACCACCACCACCACCACCACCACCACCACCCCCCGCCCCTGCTGGCCACACACACACACACACACACACACACACACACACACACACTGTATGGCACACACTAGCTGCTTAATGAAGGCGTGTTGAATGAAAGCAAAAGCGTTAAGTCTGAGCGCCTTAGCTCAGTTTTTTTTTTTTTTTTCCATTTTCTATTTGGTTTTGGCTCAGAGAACATCACCTTTTCAAAAACACAACAGATTCCACGCAAAACAAAAACTAAATGGCAGACCCGGAAAACAGGAGAAGCAGCCCAGCAATGGAAGAGAAAGAGAAAATGACAAAGGACTGATGGTGGGGTACCCTCTGACCCCCCATCCTGGGGAAAATGTTACTCTCTTTTTAGCTGACAATGTATTCCTTCTCCTATTTTATGGATGTAATGAGCAAGGGAAGAGGAGGAGGGGGATCCTCCCCAGGAGCCTAGATATCAAGGCAGTTTCCCCAACTTTCTGGCTGCCCCCAAGAAAGGAGGTAAAATAGGGTGACCAATTCAACAGAGTGGAACAGTCTCTTCCAGAGGAAAATGAGGGCTCAGAGCAGAACTCGGAGGAGAACTCAGCAACAAGAATAACACCACCGACATCTAGCTCTGAAGCTGAGGTAGAAGAGAAAGGGAAGGGAAGGTAGGAAAGCCAAGGAAACATCTGGAGGTGGTACATGAGGGAGAAAGTCAGGATTGACCGTGTGGTTCTACTTGCTAAGAGTCGATAGTCTTAGTCTTCTTTTTCTCTTGGCCATAATCTGGGCTCGGATCAGGCCATCCAAACTATGGGCACTTAGTAGTAGACTCTGAGCAGGGGTGTGGTGGGGGAAGTCCTAGATGGAAATATTCCACTGGATTTAATGGGAGGGTAGGAAGAGATCCTCCTAATTCTGAAGGGGGGTGGGGAAAGGGGCCACAGTGAAATCTGGGTAAACTGAGAAGACTAAGGGTTGGTGTCCTCCTTCAGGCCTCCTTCTTGGCTTCTTCCATGAAATCTCTCTCTTTCTTGTAGCATCCTGATACCACTGATTTCCTGAAACAAGGGTGTTCTTGTTCATCTCATCCTCCAGAAATTCTGTTTCATCCACTCCTTTCCCTGTGCTCTAGCAGAGGAAGCTTTCTGACAGGACTTGGCACTGAACTGCTCAGACAAGGAGATTCCCACGAAGAGTTCTTAGATAGCAGATTTTGCCAATGGCTACCTTGAGCCCATGGGGTAGAATGTTGTAGACATTGTCTTGATATTTCTGGGGATATATTATTTTTAGGAGCTGCTGCTCTCATTCTTCAGTTGAGGATCTTTTTATCTACTTTCTTCATAGACTTTTGCCCTCAGAAAATGACGGAAATGGTGTTGCAGCATGACATGGGTCACATGCTGCCATTTTGCGTTGACATTCAGGTTTTGCTGGGTAAATTTTGGTTCAGTCAGAGCTCAGTACTACCAGTTGTCTAGGCTTGTAGGTGAGGTAAAACCCAGCATAGAAATGTGAGGTAATAAATAGGGACCAGGCAGACCACCAGCTTATAGAAGTTAGTGTTGAATTGCCCAGGGAAATGAAGACAGGCAGACCAAGATGAGGTGGCTCAGATGTCTTAGTCAGTCTGAGCTGGTCTAATGAAAATACTATGGACTAGGTGGCTTAGGCAATTAATATTTATTTCTAACAGTCTGGAGGCTGAAAAGTCCAAGGTCAAAGTGCTGGCCAACTCAATTCCTGCTAAGAGCCCACTTCCTGGTTTGTGGATGGATGCCTTCTTGCTGTATCCTCACATGGCAGAGAAGGATTGTGGGTCATGGTGAAGAAAGCAAGCTCTCTCATGCCTCTTCTTATAAGGGCACTAATCCCATCATGAGGACTCCACCTTCATAGCTAAATTACTTCCTAAAGGCCTTATCTCCAAATACCATCCCTTTGGAGACTAGGACTTCAGCGTAGCATATAGATTTAGGGGGTACACAAACGTGCATTCCCTAACACTTGGGCCACTGTCTATTAGAGTGGTTAGCTTGAAGTTTCAGGAGCAAATTATAGAGTACTCCATTATTTTTTTTTTAATTTTTTTTTTCAACGTTTTTTATTTATTGTTGGGACAGAGAGAGACAGAGCATGAACGGGGGAGGGGCAGAGAGAGAGGGAGACACAGAATCGGAAACAGGCTCCAGGCTCTGAGCCATCAGCCCAGAGCCTGACGCGGGGCTCTAACTCACGGACCGCGAGATCGTGACCTGGCTGAAGTCAGACGCTTAACCGACTGCGCCACCCAGGCGCCCCTAGAGTACTCCATTATTAATGGTCTCCACCAACCAGTAGACAAAGAAGATGATACTTGGCCAAGGTGTCTGAAACTCAAGCTAAAGCTTACCAAGAGGTGCTCAGGGGCCTGGTCGTAGACCTTGAAAATGAGAACCGTGGCCATGCCAGAGCTCATGTCCCCCACACAGAGTCAGCAGGAAATCCTGAAGCCTGTAACACCTTTATGTGCCCTGGGTATCTTACCATGAGGGAGTCTGAGTGGTTATTCAGATAATCTTAGCTGTCTTATCATGATGGAGACTGTCATCTCTGCTTCCTCCTTTCTGTGGCCCTTGTCTGCTCCAAACTGACTAAAGACAAAGTTGTCTGACCTGAAGATCTAGCCAAAAGGACTTGAGCAAACGTATTTCACAGTCCTTGATTTATAATCATCCTAGATGACATGAGGAGCAAATAGACTATCTGAAGCTCCATTGCAACATCTGGAGATCTGCTCTCACTAGATTGCTGCTCCCTTGTGAGTAGTGGTGGGTGCAGTGCTGTGCTCACCACTGAACACCAGCCAGAACTCAGCACCCACGTGATCGCCATACTGCACAGTTTGGGTAGGCAAGGGTCCCGTCAGGGGTAGCATTTATTTTTATTTTTTACTCACCTCAAAGTAGGTGGAGAACAACAGACTCAGAATCATACCTTTTTTTCTGTTTATCACACACTTTAAGAATGGGACCTGGCCTGGGAAGCTGCAGCTACTGAATGTGAGTCCAGAGATCCCCAGACTCTGTAGCTCTTGTACTTCATTTATTTTTCTAATTGTTTTTGCCCTTTTTCGGTTAGAAGCTTCTGAAGGGCAAAAGAGAGCGTCTTCCCCTTCCAATAACTGTCACTTTACCCAGAAAATTGTTCGAGACTGGCCAATGACTTGGCAATCACTGGCTATTTAAAAGAAAAGAAAAATACTTTGCAGACTGTCAGCTTCACAGATATCTCTCCTGGGCTTCATTTCTCAAACATGACCCTTGGGTGGATTTGGCTTGAAAGGAGAAGTTTCAGTGGTATGAGGACAGCAATTTTTCAGGGCTCCATTATGTTCCATAGCTCACTTTTCTTGTTGTCAGAACTGAAGAAGCACCAGCTACACATACATCAAGATAAGAGCTGTGTTTCCATTCATGAAACGGGAGGGTTCTCGTGGGGAACCAAGGAGTGTTTTACATTGCAAACGGTAAAAGGGAATTTGCTTGAAGGTCTTGTCTGGCTTTTGATCATCCGGACAGGCTTACTGAAAGAGAAAATTTGTTTATTTAAGGACAAAAATTGCTTTTTTCATTGCATCAAATATGTGTTGCAGCTGCTTAGACGCACTGTTCTGAGAGGCACATAGGGTGAGCCTGTTCAACCTAGGTGGACAAAATAGTCGCTATACTGATTTTAAAAAATAACAACAACTATACGTACTGCAACCAGTTTGTGAAAGTCAAGAGGACTTTCAAAATCCACATCTGACTGCCTAAATGAACAGCATCCTACAATAACCAGAGGTCAATAACCAGAGTTAATAAGCAAGTGTCCATTTGCATTAAGAGAAATAGAACAGGAAAACAGAGAGAACCATGTTTATCTGGTTCCTCTTTTCCCACCATGGGACCAAGACTCCAAGAGAGAACAAAGCTCACCTAGACTGCCCATGCCAAAACTAGCAGCTTTCGGAGGCATCTGTTAGCTGCACAACTTTTATGAACTTATTATGGCCATGTAGATACCTCTCTCTGGCCCCCTCCAAGCTCAAACTCCTGGATTTATCGCCAGTCTGCAGAGTACCCAGCACTAGGATGGCATCTGTCTGCTGCCCTGTCTCATTAAAGCACTTCTAGGGAAGAGATCATGTCTTTTCCACCTTCTAATTCTTACAATATAGTGTTTTGCAGATGCTGATAAACTTTTACTGGGAGAATGAATGAATGAGCTTCTATCAGTATTCCAGAGCGTAATTAACATTACCACAAGCTGTTGTGTAAGTGTACATGAGAGGAAAAATTTGAATCCCAAGGGCAGCTTCAAATCCTAGGTCGATGTGTATATCCTTTATCAGTTGTAGCTCTTTCTATGGTAAATAAGAAAGCCCGATCCAAATGGCTTACCTGAAAAAGAATCTGTCTATTGCTCATAAAGCTGAAAATCTAGTGATGAGGCTAGCTTCAGACATAGGACTCAGAGGATATCATGAAGACCCAGTTTCTCACTCTATTAATTGTGCACTCCACCACGTTGTCCATATTCTGTGATAGGCTCTCCCCTCAAGGCTGTAAAGTTGTCTCTTGCCACTCCAGCTTGTATCCTTCTAGGTTCAAGTCTAGCATTAAAAACAGGGCCCTGTCCCTCAACAGCTCAGTAATGAATCCCAGAGTTGAGCTTCCCTAGGTCTGACTGGAGCTAAGTGTATATGCCTGTACCAGCCACAATGCACAGGGGGTGAAATACAACGTTAGGACTGGACCTAGTTTCACATTCCAGTGCTGGGTTCAGTGAAGTCAGCTAAATGCTAAGCACTTGATCTGAACATTGAATAAGGGTGGTTTCCCCAAAAGACACTCAGGGCATTCTTGCTTCAAGAAGTAGGTATGGGGGCGCCTGGGCGGCTCAGTTGGTTGAGCATCCAACTTCAGCTCAGGTCATGACCTTGTGGTTCATGAGTTCAGGCCCCACATCAAGCTCACTGCTGTCAGTGTGGAGCCTGCTTTGGATCTTGTCCCCGTTTCTCTGCCCCTCCCCTGCTTGTGCGCTCGCTCTCTCTCTCTCTCTCTCTCTCTCTCTCTCTCTCTCTCTCTC